>NC_137927.1:25133547-25203547 GCF_963457725.1 Sprattus sprattus
AATGTACAGCTGTTCTCAGAATTATTTTAAACATATACTGCTGGAGATATGGTTGTCTCTGCATGAAAACATAGTGTAAGAATTAGCCTACTTTATACAATCTCTTTATCTACATTTCACCCTTTTTATCTCTGCCCTCAGAGTAGGCCTTCCTAACCAGACATTTACAAGGTTGCTTTTAAAATGTATTAATCTTAATGTCTTTATCATTTTATGTGGCCTAACATGAGCTATGCACACTTTTTACAATGAAAGACTGTATACTAACAATTCCAAAAGAGGGCAGCATAGCTGCTGATCATGTAACTGACCCATTCAATAGCATACATGTGGCTTTTGTTTTGTGAAACGGAATGGAATTTCATTGTCAGCTTTAAGAGTAGAAGGTTAGCACACTCTTGTGGTTCCCTCTGATCATCAGTGTTGGTGGAAGGTTCTTTGTCAGGGTGTCCAGCCAGGCCATGTACAGGTGGTCAGAGATAGACCCCTTACGAGCAATGGGCAAGCTCCTGCAAGAGGGTATTGTCTTTAGTTGGCTGCTAGTTCACTTAAATCAGAGTTTAAAAATGTTTAAAAAGTTAAAAGTTCTTTCTTTTTTTTCATTTCATACTGCAGTTCATCAGAATATGACATTCTGTTTGTTTTAGAAGACATGTCAGGGTACTTACACAATGATGAGCTTGGCTGTGCTGGAACTCTCTTGAAGGAGTTCGCTTAGGCGGATTTGAAGATTTGTCTGTGGAAAGAAATGAAGCAAGGGGTACATTGTCATCTTGTGTAAATAACACTTAACCACTTTTCTTATTGTGTGAGACACACTCATGCTTTGACCTTGTTTCTATGGAATACTTTCATTTTGGACTTATAGTTGAATAGTTGTGGTATTAGTCGTTGTCCTTACCTTCTCCTCAAATGTCTCCAGTTCAGCATCTGTGATCTTCCAGGGGTTCTCCTTTTTCAGAGCTTCTGCTTGGGGGGTGTCTTTGGTGCCCTCGTGCAGACGGAATGGTGCAATCATTTCATCAAATGCCTTTAAACTAAAGTGGGACAGAGATATGCATTAGACAAATATTCTATACGAGTGATTACATTTATCGTGTGGTATAATCCAATTTTTTCAATTAATTTACCTCCCAGAGGTCGGTCTGGCGTTCATGTCAGGAACAACAATGATGTCATCACATTTGATCCTGAATTTTTTGAGGAGTAATTGCATCCTAGAGGACAAAAAAAGGACATATTATTTATTAAAATGTACTTTTACACAGTGTGTTGTCTACACAGACTTCATGGTTATATCGAGTTGGTGAGCATCTTCAATTTTTGATACTGGATAAGTCACTGTTGTGCTGAGATACATTTCTTGTCTGATCAGATGTATCATTTCACTGGGGATGTGCCTGGATTGCCTGTGTTTGGTGACCACCTACTCTTCTTTGTCTTGCTGGATTCGGCCAGGCATCCCTGCAATGAAGATTCTCAGTTTGCAGTCCTTAAACTTCTTACGGGTAGTGAGGATATAGGGGAGCAGCAGGGTCAGACCTATGGCAGTGAAAACATTCATTACATTTCACGATCACACAGAGGGCCACAAGCTTACCCACAACCCACACAACATAAGACAATGTGTTGATAGTAGGTCCAGTCTGTGAAGAAAGACAGCTCATTTCTGCATCCCTTTCAAAGATTTCCACAAGTCTCGTAAAAATGAAAAGGACAAGCGCTCGCCGAGAAATATCATAGTCTGACTCAAATGCACTTAAGTTGAGAAATTGCAGCTTTTTGTTATTCTAATGTTTAGCTTAGTTTCATTTGCAACAACGAAATGTTCTGAGTTTGAATTATTAAACTAAGTAGCACAGTGTTGTGGTTACCTCCATCATCAAACAGCCACCACAAATCAATGGTGCCTTTGCCAAGCTTCTTTCCGAATTGTGCACTTGCATCCATCAGTCCCCGGTTTGTCCTTGCTGCTTCATCAGACAGTGGAACATTCACGGACACTGGCGAGAAAGGAAGGACGTTTTAAAGAAGGGTTAATACAAATAACCAACTAAAACTGACATAAACTTGATTTCAGGAAATCGTAAGACCACATTTGAAATAATGGCTAATCTCTCTGCTTAGCATTCCAATAATAGTTACAAAATATTATAATACTGTATGTTGCATGGTCTTGTAGGAGACAGGCTGACATTTAGAACCTTGGAAATTCTGCCAGCATTCTTCAGTGCTTTTAAAAAAAAAGGATGCACCTAGATAGGCTTCCAAGCCACCAGAAAATTAAAATGACTACATTATTGGATTACATCTTCACTGACCTTTTTATAAAGGACATTTGATTAGATTTTATTGTGACAGGGGGATCTACTCTGTGTGTGTGTGTGTGTTTAAAGAAATGCTGAACAAAAAGGGCTGTGCAGTGTTTGGTCTTATTTGTTAAAGGTGCTTTTTCATCTGAAGCCTTTCAGAAGGGCAGAGAGCACCCATGCAGCCTGTTTTGACTGCAGGTAGAAGAGAGACCCCTGGAATCTCTGACACAAAAATGTGTTCTCCATCAAAGGTTTACAATGATGCATACAAATGCTGCAAAGTATCGTAAAGCAGATGGGTAATGTACAAGAATGAAATCTCTCACAGTACCTCGTGTTGTAAGCACTTGCTGTGACATTCTTTTGGACTTCTTGGAAAAGCCTTTGCCTCCATCTCTGAACTGCTCATTCTCAGCCTGCTGTTGCTCTGCGTGTTGCAACATTTCCTCTGAAGATGCACAAACAGAGATTTGATGTGTTATTCCTACTTTGAAGACGTGATATGCAATACAATCTCATCCCACCATGCATTGTATCACACCAATCAATCTCTTTATTTAACTGTTAAGAAGTTCATATCAAGCAAAGGTTAAAAGTTATTTTTGGTGATAGTCCTATGGTTGCTTTTGTCATAATGACTGACCTTTGTTTTATTGTTTCTTATGTCTGTGATATGACTATTATCTAGGGAAGCTTTTTTATGAAGTACACAGTTATTGATTATCAACAGTTAATTTATAATTAGGACTGGGCCAGTACATTTCCTTGAACCCTCCCACCCTTTAATATAACCACAACTCTGGCTTTGGCTTAGGCTTACCATTGACTTTTAAGATGTGGGAAATGTCAAGTCCCTGGTTGATCCTCAACATCACGGTTCCATACTCAAAGTCAAAGGAGTCACTGAAAGAAAAGCAACAGCACGCTCATTGTCTAAGCTTCCACAATACTGACATTTACTCTCAATGCTCTTTACTATGAGAATATAGGCCGGCAGCATGACTCACTGGAGCACCCCAACATAGTCATGCACATCCTCTTTCTTAACCGTCCTCCAGTCTCTCTTGAATCCCAGAACCAGCGTGTTGGGTTTGAGACGGCCAAGCCCAGCAGCCTGAGGCACAACACAAGGACAATATTTATGGCCTGCTTTTAGTTACTGAGGGACTGAAAAACCACAATGATCTGTCAATGATAGAACATCCTTATCAGACCCTTGATAATAAGGCCATAAGGATGCAGATGGGGTTGGGTTTGTCATTAACTTCACAGTTTTCTTGTCACAGCACTGACCTGCAGTAAACAAGCGGCGCCCTCTCGGAAGCTGTTGTCTGCCACTGCGGCGTAGAACGCTTTGCGTTTCTTAGTCTTGAGCCACTCCATGTTAATGTCAACACTGGCGCTCAGTTCCTGTACCTTCTTCTCTCGAGACCCCTGATGGTCATTGAGAAAAGCCAGTGTGAGGTCATTTTAGTTAGACAGCACCATGTTTATTTTAGTGGCATAAGAGTCCTGTACAGAGCAAAAAATGATATCTCACTTCAAATACTTCACATGTAACGCAGAGTCCATAGTTCTTTGTGAAGGAGTGGGCCAGATCTAGGAGGGCAGGCCGGTTCTTTGGAGCCCCAGTCAACGCGATGACCTGAGGCCTGAGAACGTACAAATGCATGGATTTAGAAAAAAAATGCAAGTACTGGTGATCATTGATGTTGGGAGACACGTGTACACATTTTGTGCTCACCGGAAGTTCTTGACGTGATCTTCAACACCAGACAATGCAAGAGTATTATTCACTGCACTGACAAATGTGACAGCCTGAGTGGACGAGCCCCAGTTGACATCTGTGACAGAGAAAACATGCCTTAGTTGCATGTCATCATCGGCCGATTCTATTAGGATATCCTAGGTGGTTTTTATGTTACCTGGCTTCTTGACAGTCACATAGACGTAAAGAATGATCTCGATGGCATATGTCAGCAGCGCTGCCCACCAGTTAATGACGAACATCACAGCACAGCAAAGCACAGCTCCGAAGAGGGACAACCACATGTTGTAATATTTATAGGCAGGCCTCCATCCTGTCAGAAAGAGATGCATATTTGAGGCAATGATAAGTATGTTGAGAATAGAATTGACTGATTGACAAGCTGACAAACTATTTCAATTTGATTTGTGTTTTATTTTGCAGTCTGAGGATGAAGACAGAACTTACCTGGAGACTTAGCCCAGGAGGCATGGAAGCATGAGAAATTGATCAGGGCATAGGAGGCCAGGAAGAAGTTGGAGATGATGGGAGCAATTACATTCAGTTCGGCTATAAAAAGAAGAAGATGAGAGACATATATAGTTTTAGTTTTCTATATTGTATGGACCATCGGAACAGTGCAGTTACTTTTGCAATGAAAGCTTTCACAGATATCAAAGATACAAAAATCAGACAGAGTCCTGTTATGTGGGCATATGGTGGTATCTTGATCAAATATTAGCACCTATTAAAATGAATGCCACAGCAATGACGAAGGTGAGTATATATGCTGGAATAGGTTCGTTGTTTTTGCCATATCCTTTGGCAAAGAATCCCAGGCCTTTGTAGATTTTGTCTTTGCACAGTGCCTGCAAAAGATATAGTGAAAGATAATTCAGGTAATGTTTCAAAACTGTAAACCCAGGAATGTCCTGCATTTTCTATTGCAGAGTCTACTTGGTATTGATATGGCAGGTTTTCGTGACAAAAATAGGTTTCATATGCTTAGATGTCCTGCATTTATAAAACGGATATCTGACATTGACCCACCTGAAAGACTTTTGGTGCACTGACAAGTGAGGCCAGAGCTGAGGAGAGAGTGGCTGAAAATGTGCCAGCAATGATGAGGGGCCCAAAGCCTGACACCAGGGTCATGACCTTTGGGAATAGAGATTCATAACAGTGTGTGAGTGGAACTGCATTTGACTCACTGGACAGATGTTCTGGTTATCAACTTATGAAGCATCTGCAAAGAGTTCAGCTCTATATCCAGTGTGTTTATTGGCATAAAGCCATATTCAACATTGTTTGTCGCAAGAAATCTTTTTGTGAGCAGCAAATACAATGTAAATGCATTATAAATGCATCGCAATCGTTGATGGTCAACCAGTCTTTACCTGGAAGTTGTTCATCAATCCATAGGCACAATCTTGTGTGGCACAAGATGAAAAGTCGTATCCAAAATTGCATGCCGCAGAATAGTTGCAGGGCATTCCTTCAACGATGGTATCATTCATGCCAGTTGCATCACGGACAGTAGTTGACACTGAATAAATGAGATAGTGGAGTTGAATTCATTGAAAATTCTGGAACATCTGCAAGGTTAAAAACTTTAGACTTGGTTTGGTAATTTAGTGACCCTGGTTGATAGGCTACTTGGCAGTGTTAGAGTATCATTGATTTTTAGAAAGGTGTGTACAAAACAGACCACTGACCCAAAGATGGCATAGCGCCAGGGTTATGATTGGGGGTTTTATGAGTCCCAGTATTTATTGATTTTAAAACGCCCAGTGAGGCCATAGAGGAATTCTGTAGTGAAGTAATGTTGTGTGGAGAATAGTAATCCATTAAGAAGCTGTCCATTTTAATAGAGTTGTCTGACTCAGAGTGGAATTAAAGGAGGTCTGCTCCTCCAAGTGATTTGTCTTCAGGTAATTCTTCAGATGGCTGCATTGCATACATTTATGTGAGGAGGAAAACGATGGATGCTGTTTGGTTAAATTTTACATTATGAAGAGCAGCACTTACCCACACATAGGGCGACACCCAGGTATGTAAAGCCTGTGATGAAAATAGCCAGCAGTGTTCCTTTGGGAAGAGCAGCGTTAGGATCCTGCAAAAAACAGGTGAGGATTATAAACAGGATTATAATCATTTTGCATTCAGTTATACATTCAATACCAGATGCAAGAATGAACGCTTCAAGTGGAGTGTTTCCTGAGTGTTGGATTGAATTGGTTTGTCAACTAAGCTTGTTTGTTGTTAGTTTGTGTCATAAGTTTTGAACTCATACAGCTTGTCTAGTCAACAAGTGTGCATACAAGTGCCTTCAATTCTTAGGTGAGAAATAGTTTTCCATACCTTTAGATCACCAGAAATGTTTGCTCCAGCCAAAATTCCTGTGGCCGCCGGGAAAAAGATGGAAAAGACAGTAAAGAAGTTCTCCCCTTTGCGAAACTCAGGCATGAAGTTTTCCGAGAGAATCGATACTGTGAGCAAGAGAGGTAAGGATCTCAAGTCAATGTTTTCATTTGGTAGAATTATTGTTTCAAAATGGTACCAAAATGCCATTAAAAAATATTTGAATATAACAAAAAACAACATTTTATTTTAGCGCAATGTTAGTATGTTATCCTCACAATCGTAATTGAAAAACCCTTTGGTTTTTTTGTCCACGGTGGCAGGAATGAATGTACCCACAAACACATTGACAATGGCCACGAGCAAGATGATAAGAAGAACGATCTGGGCCTAGACAGGAAGAAAGACAAAAAGAAAAAACATAAAGCTATGCTATTGTTTCATCTAATGTTCATCATTCCTAATGTCTTTTGTATTTTTGGATTGACAGGACATCAATATTCGGTCCAGTTTTGGACATCACTCACCTTGGCTTCCCATTCCATCCCTGCCACAGAAACCCCTAAGAGCACAACCACGGTGATGCAGCCAACAATCCTGATGTCATTAGTTGGGTCCACCATAATGGAATCGAAGTCCTGTGAATGATCCAAACGGTTGTAAGCACAAGCTAAAAGTAATGTTCATACTGTTATCATCTCAGTTATTGTAATAAAACCCACCTTGAGGAGGTCCACAACAGTCTCAGCAAACCCGACCACATACATAGCAACGGCCACAGCGTTGGCAAAGGCAAAGATGAGCCCTATGGAGCCGCCAAACTCTGGTCCTAAACTGCGAGAGATCAGGTAGTATGCCCCTCCTGAAAAGTGAATTGTAATAAAGTTCAAAATGTGTTTTGGCTCCAAAAGCAGGTAAAAAATACAGTGTTATCTGTCACACTTTTAACCGCCAGTGCTTTCTGATGTTTGTAAAACATTTATATAGCAGGAACATCATTTTTTAACCTGACCAGGAATCACAGTAGATACATGTCAAGATTGATCTGTTTGCTGTGGTTTGTGCTTAAGTGGGTTTACCTCCTCGGACCACTCCATTAGTGCAGATGGCAGACATGGACAGACAAGTGATAATTGTCACCACCATACTCAGGAGGATGACCACCACACCCAGACCTAAAACAGAAAAAGAAAGCAACAATGTACAGCTGCAGTGTTAAAAAAAACTCCATTGTTTCAAATGTTGCAAGAATCCGTGCCAACTCCAGACCATGATGGACTTCTAATGAAATCATTTCACCACAGGCTAAAACAACCTCTAGCACCTTCAAACGTAAAGTAACACTACAGTGGCTCTCAAGTACCTAATTTCATCTTGCTCTGGGGCCTGAACTCTTACTCAATCACGGCGACCAGCAAGTGTTCTGTGTAAAGCCTGCGGGGCCGAGCGTGTCATTAGTCACAGCCCATAAAGAACATTAGCGCCTGCCTGTCCATCAGGAATGTACAGTCTGCATAAGGCTGTATACATAAGTAGTGCTGAAGGACTTTGGTACCCAGAATACTAGGTTGTGTTAGAAACTAATGGGCATCCTAATGTTCCGTCAGCCACTCACATTCACAAAGTGCCCCCCTGCCATTTGAATTGGAATTACAAGTGCTGCACACATCTCCTGTTATTTGACCTCGAGCTGAAGGACGGCTGGGAAAGCAAATAATCAGCCAGGCCGCAGCCCCCGCTGTTCATCCCTTTGCATATCCCACTCTGACCCCCTGTTCCTCTGGTAACTTGCCCCGCTCCGTACCCACTCCCACTCCCCAGGATCCAGCGCGCCCCTCTGGGCAGCTGAGCTCCCTAATCTGCACTCCTCCGCCCTCAACAGTGCTCTCCCTATTAGCTCAACTCCACTCCAACCAATCAGAAGAGATTCAGACTGCATTTCAGATGTAATTAACTTGCCGTTGTCACTGCATGGGGTATAAAAAATGGATCCTTTAGTTATACATGTGGATGTGACTTTCAGCAGAGAGGGCAAGCTCACCAGGAATTGATGAGTGTTTTCCTACGGAGGGGGCTGGGGGTTGAAGTGATTACTTGAAGGGTCATTTAAGAGGGGAGAGGAGAAATGTGAGGCGCACAGGCGGAAGAAACTCACCAGCACCAGCTTGTCCAAACACCCATGAAAGGCGGATGAACAGCATAACTCCCCAGATGTTCAACATGCATCTCACCTGGAGAAATAACAGCATATGATGAATGAAACTTGTGCCATTGATGAGCTACATGAATCTCATCTTTGAAGCTATTGGAGCTCAGGTTTATATAGTATCATCTCATTTCACTTTGGACAACTCACCAAAACACCTGTTATCCAGCCAAACTTAACACCACCACCACCACTCTTTCCAGGAGGAGGTATAGCCATCTCAGCATCGTCGCTAGGCGTATCAACACTCCCATCGACATCATCCACTGTGTCCGGGATTGCAAGCCCTCCATTCTGATCAGACAGGAGAAACAGTTCACAGTGTTACGGTACAATATATAGTTTTTGTTGTCATAAATGTCATACAATAAAATACAATGCAGTGAATTATAAAGATTTTTGGTACTGTATGTAGGTATAGTTCTACAGCTCTGCACCAATATGATAATAATTTAATTCTAGAGGAACAGTAACAAGGTTTAATATAAAATACTGTATGTAATGTATTATATTTATATATATATGAACTTTTTTGACCTAAAAAAATCCATGTTGATATAAATCTAATCAATCCATTCTAATTCATCCTAAACCCGATCCTTTCCACAAAATGGTGAACAAGAATGTATTGTTTTCTGCCCAAGAGAGGCGATTGGGAAGGAACTGGATGCGGTGCAGTTCAGCGCTAATGAAGAGCCATACTTGGTCCACAGCGGCCATGCCCATTAGTGTACCTTTGTCCTTCACAGTGCTATTTGCAACGGGGACCACGGGGAGTTAGGGCAAACACAGCTTCAGCTCTTTAGGTGACTAATACTTCTCAGTTGCAAATGCAAAAGATTTCTCAAGTTGCAGATACAAACCCCTCCAGTGATGGTTAGTCTGTGCCTAGTGATTTAGAACCCATTTTTGGCCCCCATTTGCATTTTAAGTTAAGCCTATTTTAGGTTAATGAATCAATGGTTTCCCTTGGGGGTACGATAATATTTCCTTATAGTTCTCACATTAGAACTGCAACAGACATGGCTATTGATCACTTGTCAACTGCCACCAAGCACACACAGACATATTATGATGCCCCATATTTGACTAAATCCACTGGCTTTTTACACTGCTTTTATAATACACATGCAATTAAGGGCACTATGTTCCCCAAACACAGAGAAACTGTGAACTCACTCAGTCTTGAGTTTGTCGGGGCAATAATAGCCCAGTTATCCATCTCTACTGATTAATGCAATTTATCACAGGCTCGATCCATTGCACCTCAGTAATACATTTCCCCCCTACAAATACTGGTGTTTGTCTTAGTACCTTTAAACTATTGTATTTTAAATAGTTTCCACCCTGTAGTTTTGCCACTCTTTTTCAATTAAGCAGTTATGTTTACCAGAGGTTATTTCATAAAAAAGTAACTGTTAATCCATATGCTTGATAGAAATAACGAACTTTAATTGGCTGTAACCATTGTGTATTATCCATCATCCTGTATGGACTTAAATGAAGCAAAGCAAGCAAGGAAACACCTGAATGGGCCATAAATACCTCACTGCTTTGTAAATGTTCTCATTCCCAAGACCAGAGCTCAAACAAACCAAAACTGTTTGCCTTCAATCTAGAACTGCCCTTTTTTGGTGGTGTATTGTAAAGACGGCCTGCACTCTGAGTGGCAGTGGGAAGCCTACCTTCTGGAAGACATCATGGAGCTCCTGCAATGAGGGCCGAACAGCACGGTGGCCACTGACGCTGCCAGCATTGCGATAGAAGTCGATGTTGGGCACACGGTCTAGAGTGTCATGCCCAAATGCACTGGCCACGGACGGCCTGATGTCTCTGTGCTCCGTCTCTTCATATACTGGAGGATCAAATCCCGGATTCTCCATCTGGGATCTTTAAATGATCACCCTTTTTGCACGTTATTTGAGTCAGTCGATGTACAAAAATAGACAAAAAGGAAATAGAAGCCTTGAACAGTCGTTACTGTTTTGAAATGCTCAGATTTTAGGTCAAAAAGGTCTTTGCACCAAATTATTGCAGTATGTTGCTTAGTTCATCAACAACATGGTGCAGGTGCAGTCAGATCAACTCTAGCTTTATTCCTCATGCAAAGTCTCACAACAGGTAGCAGTGACCCTTGTGCATCTGTTTATATACCCTCTCTATCTCACCTTCCCTCAGAGAGCTAAAGCCATTGGCTCAACCATAGGATCTACCCTTAAAGACTTGAGCAAAGGGTGTCAAAACTGTCCTTGCTCCATCAAAGAGGAAACACAGCAGTAGATTAAAAATTAACCAGACCATTAAGGCCAAGAAAAGATAAAGGTGCTTACAGCCTCTCTGGGAGTATCGATTATTAATACAATTGTCTGAAGTGCAAGGGGGAAGGCACATGTTGTCCTGCAATTTTAGATTTTATTACCTGTATTTGACATGGCTTTGGACAAGGTGCCAGTCCCAATGAATCATCAAGTGACTGATTGACAGTCACGTGTAAGTGTGTATTTCAGGGGGAGACTTTTATTGAACTATTACGAACTGGTAATTTCCATGAAGTAAAGGAAACAAAGAGGATATGTTTAAAAACAAAGATGATTGTTCTGAAAGATATTTTACTTCTGTGTTTCTTTTTTCATGTTCTGCCCATTTTCAGCTAAATAATAGAAGTTACACAGAAGTACCTGTTATTCACCCTTTGTGGAAAGTTCCTCTGACCACTGTTATACAGCTTTGGTAGTGGCTTATTTATGCCTGACATTACCCAGACTGCTAAAAACAACATCAGATATATACTTTTATACGACGGACTATTTGCTGATGTATGACCCAATTTAAATGATAAAATAGTTAGCTTGTCTGTGGCAACTGTGGTACTCTTTTTTTTTTTGCTAGCATCTGGACCATTAGCCACAGATTTAGCTAATGGATATGTCTGCATGTTCTGATCTCTGGTTGGGTCATAATGTCTTACATTTCCAAATGAATCAAGTTTTATGTTTTATATTTGAAATATGAACAGTTCACTTGTGGAAAATGTGAATTCAAAGGTGACAAAAAATGCACCTTTTTATATATTACTTAAGTTATTTAATTCATGTAAGAAAAATGACCAGAAATAAAGTCACATGGCATATGAGGTGTTGACAAAAGTTAATATGAAGCCACATACACTGAGAACATGCTTTAGGCATTTCTCTTCAAGTCTTGACCTCTCAGCCTCTTTGCTAAAGGGTCATTACAAGAATACTTCCTTATTACCCTTTAAATGACCACAGTTCTCATAGACCAAAAAAAGCAATGTCCTCAAACTGACCTCCTAGTTCTGTAGACTAGGACTGTGACAATCACATAAGATCAGCTATTGCCAATATTGACTAATTGTACTGCCATTTAGATACTGTGCTGGAAACCTAAGAAGTGAATGTCTCCAGAAGGATAGTGAATGTTTTTTTAATAGGATCAGAGGACAAGGTCACCATCACCGCATGGGGGAGGATCCAGTTATGATACTACAACACAGGTGCAGGGGCAGGTGCAAGTCCACAGTTCAACTCCTAATCATCCAGCAATATGAGTGTACACCGCCATTGTCCTCCTTCCTGTACAAACAGGTCTAACCATGTGATCCGCCCCTCTAATTCCACTCAGGTGGAGTGGCAACACCAACTGCTGCCCACCGAGCGGACTTTTGTGAGGGGGACACATGGGTGCTGCGGAGTCAGAAGTCAGACAGTGGTGCGGCTGCTAGTGTTCACCCTGTGACAGACAGGCCCCAGCTGAAGGCACTCGGAGGCAATTTGTTATCAGCCTGTCTGGCGGCACGTTGCTGTCTGAGCCCACCCAGGCAATGGAGTCAGTTTCAGACAGGGAAAGGGAGGCATGGGGGGGGAAACAACTAGGTAGACGCTTTTTTGTTTTCATCTGCCTATCTTGTTTAAGAGAGGAGGATAATGATAATGGATTTTATTTGTGTGCGACTGCATGGTGTGGTGAATTGCTTGTTTATGAAACATCTTGTCACATGGTACTACCACACGCATTGGCTCCTCTATCTTGTGGATTGGAATTTTCCATTCTCTTCATTCATTTTGCTTTCACAAATACATATGTAGCATGGGCAGACACTGAAAGAAAAAGGGTCGGCAAAGTTAAAGTCAAGAAGTCGTTTTATTCCACAAGATGTCCACAAATCCACAGCTGGGCACTGAAAACCACAGATGTGCACAGCAAGCAGCAGTACTTCATTATGTGTCACATACACATAGATCACACAGCACTTCATAACAGTTCATTAGCTATCTCTACTAATCTAGTGGTCATTGAAGTCATGAAGGCACATAACCCCGTACAAGGTCACAGTAAGGCAAACTCACAGCACAAGAAACATCAGAGAGTTTCACCGTACACTTTGGACCACAGGAGAGTAGAGGGTTGGGCTGTTTTATAACCGGCGGCACATGCAATTGGTAGTGTGGTGCTGGCTTTGGACCTGCTACAGAATTGGCATGTGCTGAGATATTCCACATTTGAAGGGTAGTCTATAGTGGCCCCCCTTTATTCTTTCACTTTCAGTGGAGACAAGCCTTAGGATGACTTGAGAACACGGCTGACCAACATCCCACCTTCGTAATTGAAGTGACCTTTTCTTTTAGTGTGACAGCGACAGATTTCTCTGTCTCCCGCTTGCTCTCTCTCTCTCTGTCTGTAAAGCATACACAGAGATGACAAAGCATCTTCGATCAGACATTTTACCATCTCATTTATCGAACGGATGAGCTCTGAGTGAATGATGGTCTGTCATGATGTTATGCAATATCTGTATAGTCCCCTGGTGTTTTCATTTGTCATGGAGTGATGCCCCAAATGGTGGGTAATAGATGTAGAAAGTCTGAGAAATATCTATATATTCCTAACCAGAGATCTTTCCCCAAGCACCACATATCCACAGAAAGCTACAAATACCTCGGTCACCACTTCTTTTGCTCCAATTTAACATAGTAACACAGAACAGTGCAACATATACTTCACTATCACTATCTTCTGTCAGGTTGCAACATACAATTACAAAACAATGTGACACGACAAATGCTTTTGTGTTCCAGATCATTACTGTACACAGCAGCTACCTGGAAGAAGCGTGTTGTAGAACATCACAAGATAAGATTGCACTTGGAATGCGTATAAAATGTATCTATAGACATAAACCATGTCTGCTACTGTGTGAAAAGCAGTACAACCACGTGTGAAAATCTGCTACGTTGCATTTCCATAATCTTCAACTTATCTTCAAGGAGATATTCCTTTTTTTCCCTGAGACTTTCTCTTATTTTTCTCCACCATTGTGGTTTGTGGCACCTCTAGCAACAACAGCTGTCAGGTTCCTAAATGACAGTCAGACGGCAAGTTGTTTATGCCAAACCATGGGTAAAGAAAGACACAAGTGTGTGATAGAGTTCACTGAACTCAGGACATATGCAGGTGTGACATATTCACACCCCATCATTTTTGGTGGCACAGCTGCTTGCCAAGGCCTGTCTGGATGAGAGAGTCCTGGGAATGGGAATAGGAATGGTTTAAGTGTTGACAGGGAAGGGCGTTGGCTCATGTCAGGGCATATTCAAAAGTCCCCTTCTCCAGACCATCCACTCCGTCTCCCCAGTTAGAGGATGGCATGCTGCTGTAAGGGTCCAGTAAAATTCTGAAGCATCTCACTATGAGAAGCCCCAAAAATACCAGCAGCATGCCCACGAATGCGAAAGCTGTCTTTTGCTCCAGTGTCAGAGAATAAGCGATATGTTCATTCCCACTGATAGCCGCCAAAGAATGGTTGTAGTGGCTGCTCATCTTCTTATGTTTAAGATTAGGCTCGATATAGCCCGCATAATACCCTGAAAGAGAAATACAGACAGGAATACAAATCTTGTGGTTCGTAATCGTAGTCTTTTGACTCTGCAGTGCCAACAGTATGCTTTTACGTTACGAAAAAAATGCATCTCATGATTTACAACCTAAGATATAAATCAAGATGGCAGAAAAAAATCTGATCATTAGTCCATTATAAAATCATGGGCATGAACCATGAAACATTATCAGCAAGGGGCACTTGAACAGTCATTATCTCCTTGGCACATCAAATATAAGAAAATAACTTGTGATTATCTAACATCGACAGCCTTGCTCCTTCACCCACTATGGCAATGTGGCAAAGGTTCACGGTATGATCTTACAAAACACACAAGAAAATGTGTTGCAGTTTCAACAATAACAGAGAGCATGCTCAAAGGAATTTAAAACACAAACAAACGGATAGGGATGAGCGTGAACTGCAACAACCCATTGGTCTGCAATGTGTGTATGTTCCATTTAATCTCCTCAAATGTTAAACGTGGCTCCAATCCAACTGGAATGTCTCTCCGATTCCCATTACCTTTATCACAAACAAAAAAAAACACACCACAGATAGCATGTGACAATGCATCAAGAGAAAGGGGAAAAGCTTTTGTACCTGTTGCTTGCGAGCAGCACTCAGACGAGTGGTCTCATCACGCCAGAACGGGAGAAATGTGGACGAGAAGAATGCATGAAGAGTGAAAATGATGTGAAGAGACATAATGAATGAATCCTGTCTCCCTCGGAGCCAGAGAGGAAACAGAGAGAGAGCTGTGCGGTGGATGCCACAGGCTGCGTGGAGCAGCAGGTGGTAGCAGGGGAGGGAGGCGGATGCTATGTTTACAGATGAGAAATGTGTGAGAAAAAAAAATAATAAAGCCTAAGAAAAAGAAAAAGCAGAGAGGGAAATTGCATACCACTCACCTTCATTTCGACTTCATCCTCACAAACTTGTTGCTTGTGATTCGGCTGAGATGCACCAATATTTTGTTAGGAGAAGATACTGAGGACTTTGTATTGATTTTTCCATAAGCCCTCTCAGTTAATTGGAGGAGACTAGATCCCCCCCCTCCCTTCAATTGTGTGGTCAGCCTGCTTCACGGATTCTTGAAAGGGCTAATCAGGGGAATGAGAGACGGTGTTTCATGGTGTGTTGCACAGCCCGACTCACCACTCACAGATGTCTTAAGGTCAGAAAAATCCCAGCCTCTGCCTCTTTTTGGAGAGTCTCGACGTTTTTCACTGGCTGCCTCATCTTCATTATCATTCCGTCTCTCTATCTCTGTTGGCGGATGCACACACACAGACACACTCTCTCTCTCTCTCTCTCTCTCTCCCCCCTATCTCACACACAGACACACATACTCTCTCTCTCTCTCTCTTAACTCAATGACCACTTGTTAGACAGTCTATGCTAGGCTAAAACACCCTTTCCTAACATTCCTGTCGCATAGACACAGACACCAGTCACTGCAACCATTAACGGTGGCTCACAGGAAAATGTTTTTCCTTGTTTATTTGACCATTTTCTAAATGACTCCCCCTTCATATGTGCCAGGGATGTTGCGTGAGTGCTGTCTTAATCCCTGCCAGTAAACACTTGGGCTCACATTGGATTTTCTTGTGCAGTATGACAAAATCCACCCATTTCTGTTTGATGTGTCCTAATTTTCTGGAGTGGTTTGTTGAAAATTGAATTAGGGGTTTAATTTAAGAATTTACAGTAAACGTCAGGTCTCTCCAGCTTGACTGGATCGAAAACTGGTTTGTAACTACATGCGTTGCAACAGTAACCACTTAGACCCTGAAACTAAATAGGTGAGATGACCTGATTGTTTTCAGAAATAGGATGGATAAGAGGTTGTGATTTTGAATATACAGTACAATTCCAAAAGCTGAAGTTTATGGCAAAAATGCACAAGGCTACACTATAATATGGCAAACTACTGATTCTTCAATTAGTTTGTAAGGAGGCTGGAAATCTGGAAAGGTTATTATTGAACAGCTCAATACATTTACAAAAACTCCTGACCACAGCATGTACACTTGAACTACTTTCTTTGTGAAGCAGGGTGAAAGGACTTTCAGACATCAGCTACTTTGTTTAATGCTTCCAGGCTTAGCCAAGCTGCCCTGGTCCCAATCTCCCTTTTGAGTAGAACTAGTGACACTGTACAAACTAGAACACTATTAAGATAGCAATGCAGTGTTGCAATGTACGTAGGTCAATAAAACAATGAATCACAGTTACAGTATTACATCCATAGATATTGCACTTTTGTCTGCTGCTTTGAAATAAACGTGCCTAATACTAGCATAAATTGCTATGATCTTGTTCAAAGTGATCCCAAAATAGCACCTCTATCTCTTAAAGATATGGCAAGTTGCACAATTATGTGTTACTGAACCCATTATGTAAAACCATGGTATAAAAACTGGTCAAAGGACAGTAAGGATAGAAGACTGTCCCCTTAACACAATTGGAGGAATGGATAAAAACGGGGGTACTGTCCTCCTAATGATATGGTTACAACAGTATAGAGGCTCCATTGATTGCTTTTATCTTGACAGTGATTCCCTTGTTATTGCAACAGAGTGACTTTAATCACCTTGAAGTGCTATGAATGACCGGATCACAACCATGTCACAGCTGAAGAAGAGTGGAAACAAACATCTCGATAATCTACATAACAATTTGTCATAATTCATTCAATCATAATAACACATGTGGATTCTTAGGCCTGGCAAAAGTAAAATGTGTATAGAATTAGTCATGTCTATTCTCAACTTTTCAACTTTCTCCTCAAAACAACTTTGTGACTCAGATCAACTTCTCTGGTGGAATCTGCTGTGGTGTAGAGTTAACACAACACAACATAATGCTTAGTACATATTGCATTGGGCATACATATAGGCCCGCAATTAGTTCAATTAAATCTGAAGCATGATCATCATGATCCGCAGAGTGCAACTTGTGTTACTTCTTGAGTTTGAGTGAGCTTGCGCTGCAGTGAGGAAGGTGTATGTACCCAAGTACATAGAACATTTATTATGAAAGAACAGAAACACAAAACAGAATCAAATAACATAGACATTGACAAAACACTCACACACACATGCAGAGGTCTAACATTAATAAACTCCACTCAGAGCATACCACGTGTAATATCTTGAGTACAAGATTGCCAAGAGAGATATAACATTTAACTTTAATTGAATCCTAAACACAGGCAATACACTGAGCCTAACTCTAAAATCTGAGTTGATGAACCCTGAGATGGGAAACTTTGAAGTTTTGGTTCCAGAACAGTTGATTTGAGTTAGAGTTAAAATGCCTGAGATGGCCTTTATCCGCTGAAGAGCAGGGCCAATGAATAGCCTCGGTCTTCTGTTTCCATGAGAAGTTGTAATATATAATGGACATTTGCAAAGAACAACGCTCGAAAATAAAATGACATGACATAAAAATGTGCCAAGAAATTGTTGGAAACAGTGTTCCTGATTTTTCGCAAAGTTTTGATTTATCCGTTGATTATTTTTCTCTACAAATACAAGCTAAGTCATTGCTGTTGCTAAGGAACCTAAACCAACCCTACCTATCTGTTTTTTTTTATTCCAAAAGTCCCAAGTTCAGCCCGGGTCCCACTCCAGCCTCCAGCTCCCTCCACTGGAGTGAGAGGTCCTGATATGTGCTTGTGCACGTTTCAGAAAAAAAGCAACACAGCTGTAGACCCTCCGTCTAAAATTAATACAAATATCGTCGTTCGTTTATGCTGTTAAAGTCATCGTTTTTTGCTGTTAAGGGTTTTAAGTAATTCATTTTTCTGGCCAGTGATTTAAAAATGACTTAAAACCCTTACAACACAAACAAGATTTCCAGGTCACAAACTAACTTCACTATACTTTTATTCTTTCTCTGATGTCATGGGGCCCAGCTTCACAGAGCTCAGCTGCAGTGGAAGAGGAGAGATGTGGTAGAGCATTGCCTCTGGAGGATGAATGCAGTAGTCTATTTCTTTAAACATTTAACCACGCCTCTATTAATATTACAGATGAAATAGTGGTGGAATGCTACCATATAATAATAATACAAAAAAAATGTATTTAATGGTAACATCAGAATGGCCTAGTAGCAGGGTCTCATGACAGCACATCTAATTGGGGTCTCTCCCTACTTAAGGCTTTGCAAATTATTTTGGCTCCAACATTGATCAGAAGAAGTGTAATCTGGTACAATTGGACACAATAACATTTGACATTTCAGAAGATTGAGATTGGCCTATTAGTAATATTACTTATATATGAATTTATTACACATACTAGGTTACCAGTTTGATAGTCCTATTTCTTGCTAGAGGCGAGGGTAAAACATACTTTCACTGGAAACAATGTAGTCTAGTCAGAATCGAAAAAGCACTGAGGAAACTTGTTTATGAAATCAGAGGGAAACGTGTCGTGTACACGTATTCTCATTTTATCTCGCGACAACGACATCAGTGTGGAGGGGAGCGACTGTAATTTTGAACTGCGCAGTCAAAGCGGCATTTTTTCCGACCGATAGAAACAAGCAATCATGGCCGATGTAGCACTGGACTCTGAGATTATGATAGAAGAAACAGCCCCTGCAGCTGAGCCAGAAGCAGATGCAGAAGCAGAAGCAGAGGCAGAACCAGAACCAGAACCAGAACCAGAGGCAGAGGCAGAGGCAGAGGCAGAGGCTGAAAACGAAACAGAACAAGAACAAGAAGAAGAATCACCTCAAGAAACCACAAATGGCGTTCAAACGTAACTATTTTCATTCTGTTTATTGTCGGAGCCAGCTAGCATACCATATCAAAGTCAGCTAACGTTTCCAGAGACGTTGTAATAGACGTTAGCGGGGAATGCTAACGGCTTAAATGGAGAACGTATATGGTCAAAGTCTGCTGTGGCCTTGAAAATATCTAACGCTATGTATAGCGATGTATAGCATAATGATAATAGTAACGTAAGTCAGTTTCTACCATATACAGATTATAAGACATCTGTGGTCGCCTTAGTTTACCGCAAACTAAAAATCTATCTGACAATACAGGCAGGTCTCAAATACAAAGTGCTAAGAGCTCGTTTATGCTACGCTAATGGCTAAATTGCTTCTGTAGAGAAATGCTACTGTATATGGCTATCGGAGCTAGGATAGTTAGCCGACGGTGTTTAAGTAAACTGTATTAAAACCAACGTTTCTCTTTGAAATCGATCTAAAGTTCGTCGGTATGACCCTGTTTTTGGTTTTATTCTTAGATGGAAATATGTGCTACTACGCCAAACAGCTATTGCTATAAGATCCCTTATCTCGTTATGCTATTAGGAACCAATAGTTAATATTGATCATCCAAATATATTGTTTAAACCGCTTTTGCAAACGCTAATGTGAAAACATGTTGAATGATTAACACGTTATTGCCGAATTTTAACCCCACTGGTAGCTTAATTTACGGTAAAGATGATTTAAATCAGCAGTAAGGTGATGCTACTATAACAAAACAAGCGCGTTAGCTAGCTAGCAAGCTAACCTTGGTTAGATGGTTAGCTAGGATATCATTCCTATGCTCTTTACCGCAAACACCACTGATGCCAGGTGAGTTAACCTGTTTCTCATACATTGCTAGTTGAAAGACCAGTTGATAACATCTCGACCAAGACTTTTTTTTCAATTTTTTTTTTTATACATAAACATGCAAGTTTATGTTAATTTATCTATGTAATATCTTTGTTGTTGCTAAGCTGCCTTTTAAGAATTTACCGATTGTTGTCCTCCTTCCCACAGCGAAGCCAATGAAGTCCCCAAGGACAATCTGGAAGGAAAAGAGAAATCAGGCGGCCGAAAAGCAAACCGTTATCATCCCTACTCTAAGGACAAAAACTCGGTGCCGGGGGACAAGAAAAGCGCTCACAGAAACCGGGTGTTCATTAGCAATATCCCTTATGATATGAAGTGGCAGGCTATTAAAGATCTAATGCGAGAGAAAGGTAAAACACCCAGAGGTGTAATCATCCCTCAAGAGATGCTCTCTCACCCCTTCAGTGACAAATTGGGAACCATATCAAATGCTCCCCCTTCTGTGATGTAGTGATGTTGTGAATTTTCTAGTGTAGAGCAGTGACAAACAGTAGTCTTGGTTGTTTGTTTCAACAGTCCTCATGGGAGGATTTTTGAGCTGTTGTGGTCTGAAATTACCTGATGAAGATTCCTTTGGTATAGATGTATTGACAGCTCCATAATGTAACCTCATTTAAGTTGTGGCACTGACCACTTTATTGCGCAGATTTTTGTAAGGAGAAAAATGATGACGAATCAACTAATGTCTTGCTGTGCATTGCTTTTTGAAGGATGGAAGGTGAATTGAAAACAGTGTCAAGACTTGTTGGAAACTTGTTGACCAACTTGCTCAATGTATCCATGCTGATTCTAGATCTTTCTTTGTCCTTGGCTGATTGGTGTTTCAGAAATTGAACAGTATGGCATGGTGGTGTGTAGTGGAATGTTGGTCTGGATTGATTTATTTGTTGATTTTCTAATGGAGCTTCTCCACCTGTAGCGGTGTGCTAAGGCCGACTGTGAAGAGAAGACTGGTGATCTTAAATGCATTGTTTTCTTTGGTATTTTCCCCTTTGTATGTCTCATGTAGTCGGTGAGGTTACATACGTGGAGCTCTTTAAGGATGCTGAAGGAAAGTCAAGGGTAAGTGATGTGGACGACTTGCTGCACGAGGTTTTAAATACCCTCCGCAGTTTCATTTTTGTGTTCCTTCTGGTAAAGATATCTCAGGCGATGTACATGTGAATTGTTCTTAAACTAGAAGGGAATTGTGGTTAGAGCCTATCACTGTTGGTGGCTTTGTAGAGGTTTGTTGAGGTTTTTTTCTCAAATGTGACTGGAAAACTAATCTGAAATTCATACCACAAAAGCACATTCAAGTGTATTATTGTGAAGTTCTCAATTGGTGGTTTTCAAGAGTGGTAGTTCCAATTTGTCAATGGCAATGAGATGACGTGAATTGTTAGCAGGTGTTTCATTGATTGATGATTGTCATCAAATCTGGCATTTGTTTTATTACACCTGATGTTATGAGTGTTGCCATGTATCTTCACTAACAAAGTACCTTCTTGAGAAAACTATTGGCTATTTTTTGCAATTCATAACTTCCTTCTTCCCACAGCTTCTCACACTGTACTATGTCCCATTCTTTTTATTATAAATTTGAATAACAGGATCCTCAAATTGATCTATGAACATTTGTATTTAAAATTCCCATTAATTGTGTCCTCAAATATCATTTTTATTTCACATAAAAGCTTACACATGTCTTATGTCCACTTTATGTTAAAATCTGATCTCGAGTCATTTCATAGTCATAAATTAAAATTTGCAAGAGCAAGCACAGTGCTTTAGCAACAGCACTTGTGGTTACTAATGAGTGTTATATTTACATCATGCTACACAAAATCTAATGAAATTATTTTTGTCTATACCTTCCATTTCTAACTATTTACCACTTATGTCCCTCTGGATTGATGCCGTGCTGTTTGGATCATCCCATACCTCACCCCTAGGGTTGCGGGTAAGATTCTATTATCTATTCTGTCAGGTACTTGTCAGAGGCTGAACTGACGTTTGATGCATTGTTCTAATCGTCTATGATCTCCCTGCAGTGTTGTTGAGTTTAAAGATGAGGAGTTTGTGAAGAAAGCAATTGAGGTCATGAACAAACACGATCTGAATGGCAGACCGCTCAATATCAAAGAGGTATGCACCATTCTAGGATGGGTTTTCTGTAGATAGCAAAAGGGTGTTTCTTAGCAGGGATCTCACCTCCATATTGCTACCAATGTGTTTCAGGATCCTGATGGTGAGCACGCTCGCCGGGTGCTGCAGCGCACTGGAGGAATGTTCCCGGGAGGACGGGGTGGAGAAGGCGGTCCAGGAATGATGAGCATCCCACCTGCCATCGCCAACAATCCCAACATCCCACATGAGATCCTCAATGGCCTTCAGGCAGGACGGCTGGGCTCCACGGTGTTTGTTGCAAATGTGAGAAGATTTTATCACTCTTTTTTGCCAGGTGGTTTCCTCTGTGGATTTGATGGAATTGTTTTATTTGATTATTTTCACTGTCGTTGCTGTAAAGTACTCAGTATTGAATGACAGTATTGTAGACATAAGCAAAAGACAAACTTTCAACGTTCCAGATGTCAACTCGCCTAATAGTTGTTTGGAGTTGTTAAGGAAACCATGCTGGATCTGAACAGCATCTGCAAATGTTTCTCTCTTGCAGTAGTTACCATTACTGCCAATGTAAATACACCAAGAAATAAACACTGCTATATCACACATACTTGCATACACTGATCACAGTGAGAAATGTTCGTCGTCCTAAGAATGACATTTCACAGATAAGGTTTGCAATCTCAATGTTACCGTTAATATCATCTTTTGTGTTCTTTTGCCTAGCTTGATTTCAAAGTGGGCTGGAAAAAGCTCAAAGAAGTTTTCGGCATGGCTGGGACGGTGAAAAGGGCTGACGTCAAAGAAGACAAAGATGGCAAAAGTCGCGGAATGGGAACAGTCACTTTTGAGCAGTCTCTGGAAGCGGTCCAGGCTATCTGTATCCTTTTTTTAGAAACTGAGAGCTTTAATGTGTCTGTCTTTAATGTGTCTGTCTATCTCTAGGACATTTTTTATTTTCCCATCTTTTCTAGTAATTTTAACCTAAACTACAGTCATTTTGTACAGTTTCTTTACAGTCATTTAAGTAAACAGACACTGGCCTGTCTCTGCAGGGATCATTTAAAGACCAAGACAACCTACCTGTTAAACATTAGACACCAACAACTGTCTCTCTAAATCTCTGATTTTAGAGTTTTATGTCTCTCTCCCCCCCTTTATTTCTGTTTTTACCTTGACTCAGACGTAAAGCTATGTTCAATGGACAAATGTTGTTTGACCGCCCCATGCATGTCAAAATGGTGAGAAGTTTTTGATTGCTTTCTGCTATTTTGTGTTTTTATTCTGATGCCTTAAATGTTACATAGAGGCTCCCTCGTCATTAGCCTATTTGTCTTGCAGGATGATAAGTCTCTTCCCGCTGATGATTTCCGTCCAGTTGAGAAACAGGCTCAGTTGCCAAGTGAGTACTTACAACTGTAACTTTACAATGTACCAGTATCCCATTTGAATTGGTTAGTAATGCATTGAATGTTTGTGCACTCAGGGGGTCTTGGAGGCATCGGTATGGGTCTTGGCCCTGGTGGCCAGCCAATCAATGCCAACCGGGCCGGTGGCGGTGGAGGCGGTGGGGGAATGGGAGCCATGGGACCCGGAGGTACTCCCACAGTCACACACTGACTTCATTCCTAGTCATTCTTTGTCTGCTCTCTGTAGATTCTAAATGAGAGTTTTTGAATAGTAAGCTGCGGATTAGGATTAGTTTGGGCCATGTTTTGTATTTTTGCAACCATCAAGAAAACTGAATCCTAAACGGAACCATTTGATCAGGCCCTGCCTCATGGACTGATGTTTTGGGCCCTTCCTGAACTGGTGATAATACAATAAGGGAATGTTTTGGGCTTGAGACTTGGCTACAATTCCAAAATATCAAAGTTGGTGACACTGTCCTGTGCAGTCAGTTAGTCAGTGTTCAAGTTATTGTTTAACAAGATGGCTGAATTTGAGTTACAATGGAATTTATGGTTTGACCTAGTTTGGTCTCCGAGAATAGGACAAGATAAGACATTTATTTAGACGAGAGGTTCCCAAAAGCAAATGTCAATTACCAGTGAATGGTAATTCTGGTACACATTTACCCAAGGCTGTTGTCTTTCATGTTTGTTTATGCCCCCGCTCCTTGTAGTGAGTAAAACTCCTTTCTGTCTTTAATTAGGGATGGATGGTTCAGGATATGGAATGAACAGAATGGGAGGTGAGAGGAAAAAACTGTTGCACCTGATCACAGACACCGACAGATGTCAATTTAGAGGGGCAAAATCGCTGTATTTCTGTGTCGACATTTCCTTGCTATCTGTTATATTTTCTCTGCAAGTTATGGTTTAATCCAGTCACATAGCTGTGTCATGTTGTACAGACCAAGGTATATTCAGGGTGCATTGCCATTTTATTTGTCTCTTTCATTTACAATTTGTATCATGCTATTCTTGTCCTCCCTCAGGAATGGGCGGTGGATATGGTGGCATGGACGGCATGGGAAACATGGGTGGCTATGGAGGTCGTGACATGGGTCCCATGGGAAGAATGGGAGGTACGGCATATGCCCCATTTATTCTGACGAGCCTTTACAGGTTTGTGCCAAGGCTATTTTTAAACAGCCTACTATTGTGTCTTACTCTCTAGACATGTACCGCTCTGGTATGGGAATGGATCGCGATTTTGGCAGAAATGACATGGCAGTGAATCGCCCCTATGGTGATACCTTTGGTGGACTTGGTGAGTAGATATTTGTTCCTTCTCATCCTTCATTTCCACTAATAAGAAGCATGCCTATTAGAGCGGCTTCAAAAAGAAGACAAGCTGCATGAGGGTGAATTTGATTTGCTCATTGAAGTATGCATAGACCAAATTGATCCTGTTTGAAAGAAAAGTGCTTGGTTCCAAATAAATCATGTTTATAGGCAAGATTGTTTATTAAAACCTGCTGCTGCAAGGATTCACAACTCCAGCCCCCTAGAGGTTATGGTCACACAAGGCCACTTAAAAACACACAAACCTTTCTGTTAAAATTCTCCATCTACTCTGGTGAATAGTGAAGCAGATGGCCAATTTACATGGTCAAAATATATGGAGTGAGCAAATGCACAGTGTGTGCCATCTTGTGGTATTGAAATCCACTGAAATAAGACACTGGTGTGCTATTGATTTGCTCAGATCTTCAGCATGATTGATTATTCGCTCAAATTCAGCAGGGTTAATCGTTAGGGTGGGGAGACATTACAGCAGTCTTATTTGGCCGGAGTTGTGTATCGCTGTGACATTCAGAGTGGGGTGTGTGTGTGTGTGTGTGTGTGTGTAGTCTCTTTTTGTTTGAAGTCTGTGTGGATTTGGACCTGTGTTTTTGGCCCGCTGCTGAGTTCTGACTACCAGTGTGTTCTCTCATCAGGAGGAGGGATGGGAGGCTATGGAGGAGGCATGGGAGGAGGCATGGGAGGAGGCATGGGGAATGCTGGCATGGGTCCAATGGGGTCTGGATTAGGTACATCACACTCGCACCGCTAACATTCCATGCAGTTCGACCCAAGTTTGTTGGTTTGCTCCCCCCGCCACACAACCTGCAATATCATTTTGCTTTCAGTCATTTCCTTGCTACCTTACTGGACCCTGAGATGTTGAAAGGAAACTCCTTCCGAAACGAACAGAAAAGGCCACACAGGCTGAATGTGACTAATTCTGACTCTGGCACAGGTGGTGGGATGGGGAACATGGGCATGGACCGCATGAGCACTGGCTACGACAGGATGGGCGGCGGTGGCGGCGGCATGGACATGAACCGTGGCTTCGGAGGCTTCGGTGGTGGTGCTGGTCACATGGGCGGTGGAATGTCCGACAGGGGATCAGGGTCAAAGGGAGGATGCCAGATATTTGTGAGAAATGTAAGCATAAGTATTAACCTTGTAAATTAAGTGTCCAAAACTTGGTTGCCTAGATTTGTGACTTGAAAGTGATATTTTCCTTTTTTTTGGATTTTAGCTCTCTTATGATCTTACCTGGCAGAAACTGAAGGAAAAATTCGGCCATTGTGGTAAGTGTGCTAGTGGTTTGTTATGAAACCAAATAGAACAGCTAGTAGTTCCCATGGTTCTTTTATACTGACTGTCTGCTTTGATGTGCACCATAGGTCAGGTGATGTTTGCAGAGATCAAGATGGAGAATGGGAAGTCAAAAGGGTGCGGTACCGTTCGCTTCGACTCACCAGAGAGTGCAGACACGGCCTGTCGGCTGATGAATGGCACCAAAATTAATGGCCGTGAAGTTGATGTCCGTATCGACCGAAACGCCTAAAAACATCATAGTACTAATAATCACCCATCACCCTGTTTTTTGTTTTGTTGTAAAAACACATTTCCATTAGTCTCTGCTGTTGTACCACAAGCTAAGTGAATGACACCGCCAGCCTCAGTAACTGGATGTGTATAAGGTTTGTTTATATACCGTGATTTTTTTTTTTTTCTTTTCTTTTTTGTAAACTCTTTTTAATTTGTGGGCCACCAGTTTATTTGAATGACAGAATAAACTTTTTAATTTTTAAACTTGGCTGTTTCATAACCTTTTTTGTGAGATCAAAGTGTCTTTATTGCTTAAGGTTAATTTTAGCTTGCATATCATAAACTGTTTTGAAATGTACTCAGAAGACAACACTCAAACCTTAAGCAAGTTAAATTCCATGAAGTTGCGAGGTGGTACTTTTCCGTTTGCATGGCCTTGCAACACTTACAAATGAGAGGTGAATGGAATTTTTTGTGTTTTCTGTTTTATTTTGTTCTGTATTGTTTGTCCTTCTTCCTGTCACTTGTATAAATGGTGATCATAAACCCTTATCAGTTTCGGCCTTCCATGACCTACTTATTTGAGAAGCAAGATAAGGCCAGGCAGATCAGTCCTCTTCAAATTGTCCAGTGCTTTCTGAGTGGGGTCAGTTTTTGGATACTCAGTTAGTCATTACATGCTCTTATGGGGTTGTTGCCAATAATTCCCAGTTCATATAAAACGGACAGAGTGGCAAAGAGAATGTAGAAAAACAGTGTAACGATTCCAAGCTTCCAGTCCAGTTTCCATCCGTTTGAATGTACAGCCACAAAAAGTATGACGATTGAGACGAGTAGGGAGGCCGTCGTGAATACCAAACCAGTGCTGTTCACCTCAACTGGAGAGCTATGGTCCACAAATGCCGTTTTGATGAACCATGGCAGACCCAGGCAAAGCATATCGAATACATTAGATCCCACGATGTTTGACATGGCCATGTCTCCTTTGCCTAAGAGAGAAAAACAGCGGTGAGTGACCTCGTCGTTTCAACTTCGAACAAATTGATGTATGGTCTCACCTTCTCTAGCTACAATGACGCTAGCAATTGTGTCTGGAATGCTGGTCCCGGCAGCAAGCAAGGTGAGGCCCATTACGGTGTCAGGGATGGACAAAGTTTCTCCTGAAAAGAAACGAAGACAAGGACTTACTGGTAATGTAGTCGAACATCATTTACGTAGTGCTTTGACAATTGTGAGTAGGCGTGAGGGATTTTATATATAAGCCGTACATGGAGAGCTACGTCTCGTGATAAAAATTCCCAGAAGACGGTGGCACAACATTGAGCACACAAGAATGTCTCCCTGGAGGCAACCACGTTCAGGTGACCATTGCACTCCTCGGGGGCTGCACAGTCGTAGTACCTGGGCGGTCCATTCATTTGGTTTACAATGGTTACTCTCCTCCTTTTCTCATGTGAGACTTGTATGACGGCTAACAGGATAATAATCCTATTATACTCCACAACCTCTGCTAACATCACATGGTTTCTCATGGTAACCCACAGGGCAAAACACGTTAATCCTGAGCTGGCGGAGAGTCACGTCTACCCCAAGATGAGGGGGCTACACTAATCTCCCCGGGATACAACTCGCGGCATTTCAGGAATGAGCCAGTGCGGCATGTGATTTTACTGTGCATGGCCTATTGCTCTTTTCTGCTTCAGATGCCCACCATTCAAAATATGGGATCTTCAAGGCAATGTTTTTTTTAAATGTTTTTCTCTGCATTGCTCTACATGACTTCCCTCAAAAGAAGTAGCCTATAGGACTTACTAAATTAAATATTCCAAATTCCTAAATTACCCGATAATATAAAGAATACAAATGTATTTTTGTAAGTGTTATAAAGTTGAAACAATGACTGTTCTCCCCTACCTAGTACTGTGACCATCCACACCAGTACATAGGTGAATGCTGAGATCCACACAGCTGACATGAGAAAGGTCAGCATGTACCATTTCTTCCAGAAGCGCCTGCGACAGTCTGGCACAGTCAGATAGAGCAGCAGGATGGCCGGCAGGGAGAGCACCCAGACGATACGCTTCAGGTCATTCTCAGGCAACCTGAAAACACTTGTGGGCTCTGCAGTGGAACAACAGAGAATTTCAGAATTAGAGTTTTTATGAATTACAATTTTTTAATTTTATGTTAGCTGTCCAAGTGCTGAGGCACATCTATAATCAATTTTGCCTGACCCAACTACATGTAATAATTTACAACCACAAAAGAACTGTACATAATTTTACATGGACCAATCCATAATTCATGCTGTCACACTGTAAATTTCAATTTTTTTACCCTCTGGGATTTCATTTAGCCCGTGAAGGCTTAGAGAGAGGTGAGAATATCCCGAGTCCTCCTGGAAGATTCCGCTGTCTGCCCTGGATCTGCGGATTATGTGTAGGTTTGTGTCATCCTGCCAGCCAGTCAAAGGCTGCTGCTCACTGTGTTCCTCTGTACTCTTGGACAGCCAGGTACAGCAAGGGCTGAATTTGCGCATCATGTACCCACTGATTCGGATGTCAAAACAGAGCACCACTATGTACACCCCATACACAAGAATCAAGCAAGCTGCTTCATACCTGGAAAAGGACAAACAACATAATAGTACACACATTAACGTGGCATTCCAATTTTAAGATGTCCTTTTTGTTCACAATACAAGACCAGTTGGGGTAAAGCATGTTTAGAACAGTACGCTAATTTTAAGAGCATAGGAACAGCAATTGTACAGAGCTGTTTTGGTTTGGAAGATGACATCACACGTGGGATCATAAATATACTGAAATAGAATACAGTTGCTTAATGATGCATGACTCAGCAGGACCAAAGTCGGCATCCTATATTTGTTTAAGAAACACAGTATGCAACAACACTTTTCCTGACCATACTGTTATATTGAGGAAATGAGTGTTTCCTAAGGCACTCACCAGTACACCTTGTTATCTGAGATGATTGCAATTACAGCAGCCACACTTATCGCATAAGCCAAACAGTCCCTGAACAGGGGCCAGCAGGTGAGTCTTCCCACCTAGACAGTGTCAAGACAATACTTCAGCACAGTGTTGTGTATATGCATTCCGCACAGGTGACAGTTCTGTTATTGACCTAAAACAAGGTGCCAGTTCAAATTGTAATTTCATGTACAGATGTGGTTAAGTTAGACTTTTATGAAATATTACATACCACAGAGGTTAAGAGTCCACAGGCCGCACAAATACCAAGGAGGTTGTAAACTGCTGATCCCACAATGGTACTTACACCAATGTCTCCCTTTGTGACGAAAACACCTATGAGAATATTTAATTTATGAATTTCTGTGGCATATGCATTATTAGATCAAAAATACCATGTTAACCACTTGGTTAACACAATCACATACATAATCAAATAACTTTAAAATCCAGTGTCACTACATTTTGTGTCCTTTTGAACAGTTTAGAAATAAAACTTGTAAAACACAACATAGCTACACAGTTAATTAAATCCTGGAAGTGCCTACAACTTTATTTACCCAAAAACGCTGTAACTAGCTCTGGAGCTGAGCTTCCAGCTGCCATAAATGTTGCTCCAGCTACATCTTGAGAGAGCCCGAGACCTGCGAAGTTGCATAACGGTGAAGTTCATTACCCTGTGCATATCCTTAGGGTAGGCCTGATCAAGTGCAAACAACATAATAAAAAAAAATACATACAAATAACCACTTACGCTCACTGATAACTTCAAGGGATGACAGAAAGTAGTCGTCGCAAACTACAGCAATCGCCAAAAGCATATAGGAAATTATCATACAATGTATAATTATCCCTCCATCTTTCCTCTCTTGCAATGTAAAAAAGTCCTCTGGAAATTCCGACGACTGTGAGGATACGCACTCCGTTTCATTTTCTGAAAGAAACAGACAGCATTTGACTTGATTTGTTCTGAAGAGCGACTTTCAGAGACTTTAAAAAAAAGTATCTAAATTAGTTTCTTACCAGTGTCCCGGCGTATTCTCGGAGAATGCAAATGCTGAAAGGACTTTGAAACGTAGAAAAGTATTTGTACCGAGCAATGCAAAAAAAATATCAAGGCGAAAATATATAACAAAATATCTCTCCTTTTTTTCTTGTGATTAATTGCGATTTTATACATTATCTAATTATAATGCCTATACTAACTTTGAAACTACTAAAGTATCAAGTCATGAAACTCCCACATAGCCTACAGTTTGCTTGTCTTAAGCCTCTTACATCCACAGCTCAACTGAAATACTCGACATGGACCATTCAAGGAAAGCATCATTTGCACGCTGCTCTACAAAAGGCTGGAAATCACGAGACACATTTATTCTGCCTGAATAGGCCCCGTGCCTGTGGCTAATACCATATCACCATATCAAACCCCAAGGCTGGAATGCTAAACTCAGAATACAGCTGATTGACCCACGGTTAATTCCTGGGGCCTATACGAATATCTAAACGTCTGTTGTCATAAATCGTATAGTTATTATTAATGCACGGCCAAATTGCATTTATTTTTGTGCTGCATAAATGTATAAACCTGTTGCAAAAAGCTGTAGCCTAGGCCCAGTGAGTTAGCAAGAATTTTAAATTTGTGAAATAGTCCAGCATTGAACATTATCTAGTAACCAGTAGGCCTATCACTGGCGTAAGTTGTCATTCCCATATGTTGTAACCTTTGGTATTGAATTGTTGACCTCACTGCTCATATGAGGACCGCTGCGATGAAGTGTGGACTGGACGAGGCTTCAGGGTCATGTTGGGGCATGTTCTTGGGTATCCTTCTGTTTCCCAAAGATGAGATGATGCTGTTTGGACTCTCCTGAATTTGTCCGAGCGCACTGACCTTTTAACGTTTGGGATGTCTTTCTACTTTGCTCGAAGTAGGCCTACACTTGATCACGTTCTCAAACGATAAGTTCGGTAAGTTGAATGATATTGCCATTGCTTTTCAGTCATACAGGATAGACAACGCGTGACATGAGGTGATGAACCCCTCGTGTAGCCTATCCGGCCTTTGACTATTGACCTATTATCTGAGTAATATTCAACTTGCCAGAGCAATATTCATGCTTACACGTTAATGTATAGGCCAGGCTATCGGCAACATTCTGCGTTTTATTGAATATGAAAGCATTTGTTTTACAGATGGCTCTCTCTATACCTACCAAATTTGATTTGTCATTAATATGTGAATTAGAGAAATTTCTAAAGATTCCTGACTTGAAACCTTCTACAAGGTTCCTTTTCATGGCGAAAACATGACTTGTACAACTTTAACCTTACGTTTGTTTTTCATAGCATGGTATTGATTTGTGACGCACTACACGCCCACTCCTCTGTGTTTGGGGTATAGTGACCTCTTGAGTTTCAAATAGACAGTGCACTCAGTCTTTTTTTACCTATCGTACCTATATTGCTAGACACGATCCACCTAGTCTGCAGTCTGCAGGCTACACATCAAGGAAAACAGTACCATATGAATTGTATCCAGGCCTTTTTTTGGGGGGGAAATAGTATTTGCATTTAACAGTATAGGCAGATGCTGCATTTTTGCCATATGCATTATACATACATCTTCCTTTGGTTACACATTTTCGTGTGAAAGAGCACTGTTATATGCATGACAAAAACACATTTTTTTTTGTATTGAATTGTATTCACAAAGGAAGTGCAAAAAAAAAAAATCCTGTTAACTGTTGGCTCTAAATGTCATATTTTTACCACTGATTGTATTGGAGGAATCTCACTAATTAATTTAACCTTAATACAGCAAGTAGTTATTGATTTGGCCATTCTGATTTCTTTCTGAGCTCTAAATGAACACCTCTCAGTATGTCCGACACGAAGTGTTCCCCATGTGCTGTCCAACACAATCAGCAGATGGCAGTATTAGTTCATATCTTACAGTTTTCAGATTTTTTTTGTTGTTGTCCATCCTTCCATTGAGGGGTGTTCCTTTTGTATTTTTCCACTTCCAGTAGATTAGAGCACTGACCTTATTTGACTCAGGAAATTGGAGCACAAATGTTGACATATTCTTTCGCTGTTGCGTGCTGAAACAAAGCAGACTGTGTATATCAAGAAGTTTATTAGACGTGCTACCCCATCTTTTCTGCAAGTTTCTAGCACACAGCCATGTTTACATGAATTGACAACATCTGCTTTTCCTTGTGCTACATCAAAATCATACATATTGTCCTCTTATTAAACCCATATGTTTTCTGTCTTTCTCATACTCTGAGTTTAAACGCAGAGCAGCCTCTTGAGCTTTCTTTCGGGCTGAGTGCGGGGCCCTGGAGGGGGGAGACAGGAACAGACCAGCTTAAATTTCATCTTTCTGCTACTTGCCAGACTGGAGCTTCACAGTTCGTTGTTTTTTTTTCTCCCCCTTTTTTCTGCGGGTTGTGGTGGAAAATGTTCAGTGTCACCACCGATTACGTTAGACTATTTGCACCTAACTTGGACAAATATGCGTTGTAACTTTTTTTTGGTGCTTTTCTTTGGTGCTTTAATGTAATCAGGTATTAATTTTTCATGTCTTCCCTGTGGCATTTGGATACATTAAAGGATTTCCTACACATTTGTGTGAAATAAGTAAAGCTACCCTGTTGGCAAACAAAAGAAAGAGGGGAAACTCAGGCAAAGAACAATCAGATATCGCCTCTTCAACTTCATGTGAAGCTTGGCCACTGGATTGGCAAACGTACAAACCACACAGAAATCTCCGAGAGCCCCTCCTTCAGGCAGCTTCTCCAGACGTTCTTTCTCACAAGTCAGAACCTGAGTTTCAACCCCTCTGCAGTCCAAGTTCAATTAAAAAGTATGTTTAACAATGAGCCTCATCAATTCCCCCTGTCCGTATGCCTCGAGAGGAGGCCCAGTAATAAAGAGTTTCAGGTCCAGTGTGCATAGAGAGAGTGCAAGGCAGTAATTACCTCTTGGTGGGGAGTGAGAGTCTCTTCACACCTTACTGGCCTACCCCATTATTTCATATTCAGAGGTTGTACAAGGGGTCTCGGGAGGTGTCAGGGTCTGACTTTGTCACGGAGGCCCACAAGCTAGCCTGATATTAAAAGTCACTCATTAATTAGCAAGAAATAATCCAACAGGGTGGCTTCTCCCCCTTTTTGACTCCCAGTTAGGAGACCTCTTGACACTTTTTGGACAGCCACGGTTGCCTGTATCTAGGGCGTGCTTTTCTATGTGAGCGTCTCCAGGCAGAGTGCCCGTAATGGGTTGAAGAGCAGCATGCTGCACTCCAAGGCATGATGTGAATGTGGGGCTGAAGCTACACGGACCAATTAGTTCCTTTATATTCTTTTGAAAGTGCCCAGCCCGGCAAAGATTTCGTGCTATATTGTGGAGGGCTGTGTTGAGAGTCATGAGTCCGTGGAGTATGAGAGTGGCCTGGAGGAAGAAAAGAGGCTTTGGTGAAGGCTTGCACAGTGGGTAGACTTCATTAACAGTCTGTTGGCTTTTCGCTCAAGCTGAACCCAAAAATCAGACCATGCAAATATTATGTGAGGATTTATTTTAATGGTTAACATAGCAATAGAATGTGATCCATGCAAAGTAATAACAGCTGACTGTGGAACATTTGTGTTTTTCATGTGTGTGTCTGTAGGAGTGAATCTGCACAGACTGTATGTGCGCGTGCACATTTCAGATAGGCTGTCATGACTACAAGTGTAGCACATTTTTTTTTCTTTCCTATCTTTTGGAAGCCTTTCAGCATCAAGAGATCCGCATCGTTTCGTATTTAATGAAATCTGAGCATTCAAGAATCATCAGAAGTGTCTGAGGAACTCAGTTGTCTTCTTCATTCATTAAATTCACACACTAAATCTTTTACTGTGAAAAAATGTTCCGCTTGAATCCTATGTCTACTACCACTGCATTATCTAAAGTGCGCTAAGTAAATTACAGTGATCAGTTTAGTTTCATCCTTGGAGCAATTACAATAATGAATAGTAAATATACTTCATTGAAGAAGGGCCTGACAAATGTGGGAAACAAAACATTCTTGGAAAAAGAAATCCAATTTGTGGGTAAGTGGTTAGCAAAGCCATGAGGTCTAATGTTATTGGAGCTGAGGGACTAAATCTAGGACCATAAGCGTAAAAAGTTATTGAGTCACTGTTTCCCCCTTTACTAATGAAAGACTGAATGAGTTAGTGTCATGGACTGGCCCAAGTAGCTGACGTTGAATAGTTGCATAAATCGTTCAAGTTCAAGTTAATGACACATTTATATTATATTATAGTTATTATATTGTGCTCTCATATTAGTTTAAGTGTCATTTTAAATCTTTAAGGCTTCATGAAATTGTGTTCACATTGGTTCGGGAGACGGTCAGGTTTGCACTTCCTGATTGGCATGCGATCAAGACTATTATCAGGTAATATAGAATAAGGCAGAACGTAATGCTGTAACAGAGATTACAAACTCATGACCTCTTAAGTTGCATTTGATTTAAATAAGGTTGAATTCTTAAATATTTGAATGGGACTGGCTGTCAATTCTGTGCCACTTTACCTTTCAGGACACTCATCAAAAGTCTCCAACACCTTCTGCAGTCCTCTGAGATGTGAACAGTATTGGGGTGAGTAGTGCCACCTTCTGGCTGGATAGCGTAATGGCAGATGATTAACTATAGTAGGGCAGTCAAGTCACCACTTGCTCTGCTGCCTGTTTTCGTCCAATTCAGTTACCTAACAGACAGAGGCTTGCCAGCTACATATCGCTGTAGACTAGAGCCCCTGCTCTCCCGGGATAAATGCAATTCATGCCACTTTGCTGGCACAGATATCCGTGAAGACTTTTATAAATAAGAGAAAAAGATGGTGCTGACCTCTGCTGCGAGACAGTTCTTCTCCATGGACATATGCTCTGACAAGCCAGGACGGAGAAGCACTCGTTTTTTTGGCAGGCTTTGCAATAGTATCCTTGAGATAGTCTGAAGGTCAGCATCTAACAATGACCAAATCCTTGTATGACTGGCAGGGCTCTGACAGAGCACCATGGCTTCTTAACTCTCACCTTGAGCAACAATACAAACACACTGTTTACTGTCAAATAGTCTTTATCTGGTTTTATTCATTTTACTCTTCAAAAGAAAAAAAAACTCCTGTTTGTACCTGAAAATAGTCTGTAATAGAAAACGAAAAAGGGTGTGTTTGTGTGCAACAGGCCATTTGTGAAAGAGACACTTTGTGCGTGGTTATGTTCAGCACTGCTGAGGGTGTGAACCCTGAGGGTAGTAACCTTCTGTCTGTAGTGTGCTCACCAGGACCGTGCACACGTGTCAGCGGACCGACTCATCTTTCCAGCTGAGTAGGTCCAGAGCCACTGAGTGCATTCACAACACAGTCATTTTACATGGTGTGAGTTCACTGCAGTGGCTGAGGCGCTTGGGGAAGAGAAGGGGGTTGTGTTTGGGGTAATGTGTAACTAAAACAAAAGGCATTATTTCCCAATAACATTCTTTTCTACGTGTTTTTGTGCGTAGTGTTTAGTTTCTATCAGACTTTATTCATTCATCATGAGTAGCCCAGAGTTAATTGATCTTCGGATCACTCTAAATGGGAGATTGATTATCAAATTACCTTTTTTTCTGCATGTTCCTGCCACTTCTTTAAAAGGGGCCCTACTTTTTAATGCCCTCTCGAAACTGTCGATATTTTATGAAGCACTGTTTCGTCGCTGCTCAGCAACCAATCAATGCTCCGCTCCTATCGCCCACGGCTGGTAATTAATTGCACATTTTCTTAATTGCTGTTTGTGGGCACAGTGAAAGTGCTCGGGGAGAGGCTGTTGCTCCAAGCCTGAGGATTGCCATATGTCAGATTACTTCAGTGCCGGCTGTCCATGCCGCCCCGGCCAAGCAGGTTTAAATCCTAAAGGAATCTGCTGGCCGGCGCAATTCAGAGCACTGAGTAGGCTGGGTGCTTATTTGCCTGATGTATTCCTCTTTGGGGTGAAGACATGAGGGAAGAGGGCCAAGCATTAGCATTTGTCTTAACTGCCTCGTATAATTAAGAAAATAGATTACTGAGAATCTACTTTCACTGCCAATTGTTTGTTGTTGTCTTTCAAAAGACCCCTTTGCACTGAACTGAGTAGCGATGGAATCTACTGTTGAGCCTCAGGGTACAGCAAAACAGTATCTCTCGACTGTACAGGCTGAGCTAAGTATGGGTGTCAGGATGTTCCTTATTTAAAGAAATTAAAATGGGCCTTGGTTGTCCTTTGACACGTTCTCTGATTGACCCACAGCCAAGGGTCAGGCTGGACAAAGCCCTCCAGCTGAATAGGCCCTTGGGTGAATGGAAGGTGACCTGTCATTGTTGGGAGTTGTATGGACTCGGGGGGTTGGATGTTCCCTGAGCTGTCTCTGGCTGAATGGCCTCAAACCGCAGGGCACTGCCGGGCCAACTGGAGCTGCCCAAACAGCCCGTGCTGTTTGTATAGCTGGGCCGGCCCAGAGGTGAGGCCCTAGGGTGTCCAGCCCATTGTCTTCCCTGTGGTCAATAAGGACAATCTTTGTTTCACCAATGCATGATGTGCAGGCCTGTTTTTGTGAAGTGGCGTGCACTGAAAGGGGTTTTGCGCCATCTCTCTCTCTTTCTCCCTCTCTGTCAGTGCGCTGAGTCAGCTGTCCCACCAAACCTTGACCAGAGTGGCCACCTAAACAGAGTGGCCATCTGTCCGTGTGGAGCTCCAGGAGAGCCATTTGCAAGGCAGGCCTGTTGGAGCTTTGCATATGGGTAGAATGGAGTCCAAATGTTCCTTCAGAATGTTATTGTCTGAAGTTGTTTTGTTTTTGTTTTGTTGTGCTCGGGAAAGCTCAGAGTAGCTTATAGTTGGAGAGAAACTGTGGTGGCAGCAGATGCGCTTTAAGCTCACCAAACAGGAAAAAAACAGTTTTAAAGGGATACAGGGTCAGAAGCATGTCCATATAACGGCTAACATGCATGTCCTGGACATTCAGTCTGTTTTTATCTACTTTATTAGAAATACACGTTTCCCCTTCATTTGCCAACAATTGAAGCATCCACTCTCTGTAGTAGTAGACCCCCTGTATGTTGAAAGATTTACTCTTCCAAAAGCAAGTCATTCTTTTTTTTACTATTGATCATAATGATTGGGTACATGATTAACCATCCTCTCCAGAGAGAAACATCCTCGAGGACAGAATGCTTATTTTGCAAAGTTGTCAAGCAGTTTGTGGCCAGTAAGTAGAGGCACTGTGATTGGACATTTGTTCTGAGTCGACAAATGTAGGGAACTCTGCTATTCTTCTCAGTTCTTCAGAAGAATTTCTGTGACTTGGTTTTGGCAAACAATATTAGTTTGGGGGACTTTTTTTTGAGAGAAAATTGAAATAATTTCAAATCATGAATACGATGCCAGTATTGTGTGTGCGCAACCAAGGATGAGTTTCACTGAAGATCTCAAAAGAATTCACCAAGATAAACGAAATATGAAAAAGGGAGGTTGTTTATAGTCCATCAACAAATACTTGCACACACATGATGTCTTTTGTAAAGTGAGACAATGAAAGGTTTTGTCACAGGCATATAATGGAGGGCATTGTTCAGGCGATACATATGGAAAGGAATGGATTACTGGCCAGTGAAGGTTTCTTTTGTTGAAATTGTAAGGGATATGTGGGCTTGGATTTAAGGTAGTACCATTCAGAGCGTGGGGTGTTTTCTTGTGCAAGAATGGATGAGCTTGTCCTCAGGACAACATCTGATACTAGCATAGCACTTGCTTGTGGGTGCAACAGAGAGTCCAATTCATCAACCAAAAAGCTGACATATTTGGTCAGTGTTGTGGTCTATTTGTTTGCTTTCCCTTTTTGTGGTCAACGGTTGTGTTAATCCGAGAAGCTGGTGGCATGCACAATATGAGACAGGGCCATTGTAAAAGAATCTCAATGTGTTGGGCTGGATAAATGTTTTTGTTTTCTGCAAAACGTAAGTGATAGTGGTTTGCCAACAGGGAGTGGAACGGGAGGGTTAACTTACAACACCTCCCTCCCTAGCACTCCTCCTCACAGGCCTTCATAGACAAGCTCTATTTCTTTGTATTTGACAGCCTCTCTCTCTCTCTGTCTCTCTCTCTCTCTCTCTCTCTCTCTCTCTCTCACACACACAAACACAAACACACACACACACACACACACACACACACACACACACACACACACACACACACACACACACACACACACACACACACACACAAACTCACATGGACACACATAGACACACATAGACACTCATACATAAACATACAAAAACAGCCCTAAACCCCCTACTGTGGTAAAGATTTAATTTATGGCTAACCTAACAGTCTGGCCCCTCTCTGTGCAACCATGGTAAATCAAGTGAAACAACGACAACAATGCCTACAACCCAAGCTGGTCAATGTAAGACTGCAGGGAACAGGGGATCAATGCCGGTATAAGTAGAGGAGAGGAGAGGAGAGGAGAGGAGAGGAGAGGAGAGGAGAGGAGAGGAGAGGGGAGGAGAGGACTCATTCTCCAGCCTGAGCACTGGAGCTGTGTTCACCCATCCCCTACCTACATCACATCCACAGGTGAACCACATTCACAGGCCACCGTTGTTTGCAGACAGGTCACTTGTCACTATATTTAGTCAGTGATAAGCCAAGTCCTTTCAGTCGTGCAGACAAGGGTTTAGAGGCTGCTGGCATTTTCTGTGGAAGGAAAAACCAGAGCTCCTTGGTCCGTCCCTCCCTGTACATCTGAAATACAGCAGTACAAATCTCATAGTCTTCTTGAGTCTTAGCGGCTTCTCTTTGCACTCACAATAGACATGATTGGCCTCAGCACTTAGATCTCTTGTCCTTTCTCAGAGGCGCAGCTCCTATCCTTCATGGGCCGCCATCTTTTTTTTTAGCACTAACATTTACAGCTGAGTGGCAGTAACCCCATCAGAATGGCCAAGCCCCCACTCCCCTCACTTCCACCTCACTGGGCTAAAGTCAGTCTGTGTCCTGCCACGATCAAAGGCCTGCTATTCAAATTCATGACCTTCTCACACTAGTGGGCAGGGCCTCAGAGTTTGCAGAGCCCCTTCCTCCACCACCTGATGTTTTCTTCCCTTTCTCCTCACTGAAGATGAAAGATCCTCGCGCTGTTCACAGTCCGTGCACCTAGTTCTAAGTCGTTTGTTATTGTCCTACATTTAGATTTCGAAGAAATGTTTTCATTCCTTTTTTTTTTTAACCCCAGTTGCTGGGCTGTTTCTGTTGTGTGAAAGACTTGGTTAAACATTAAACTGGTCTTTGCAGACCAGAGAATGAACACAAACCTCTTTTTCACCAATGAACCACAATGCTGTGTACCGACTTCATGCAATCTTCCGCCTGTTGAAATCGCAGGAAGGCTTTGATTTGAGGACTTTTAATTTCCCCATGTACAGAGAAAGACCTCAGCATGTGTAAATGTATTTGGGACTGGAAACCTCATCTGTAATTGAACCCCGGGGTTTGGAGCTGTTGTTAGTCCGTCAGCACTCCTCTGTGTTGAAATGGATCCGTCAGGTCCCAGTAGCTGGGAGTAATCAGGCAGAACAAGACAAGCCAACTCAGATTAAAGGACAAGGTTCCGCCAGATATAGCAAGGGCAGGAGGTTCTTCCCAAGGTCAGGAGATGCTTCACATTTGATGTGTGGACTCAGCCAGAGCATGAGACCTGGCCAGACCATGTGAGAACGCCGGGTGAGAGTCAGGACAATCCCCCATGTGATAGTATGATGATGAACCTTATGATGCGTTTGACTTTTATTTCACTTGGAAGTTGTTTATATAAGAGCTCTTGCACATGCCAGTAACTGTGCTCATAGATCACTGGTACACATAAAAAGCCTCTGCACCAAGGATATCTGCATATCTTTCAAAAGCTGTTTAATGTTGGAAGCTTTGTTGGAAATGACCTTGAAATTTTAAAACATATGTATCTGTTTTGTTCCATCTACTACCCAGTTATGATTACAACTTGTACAAATATTTACTGTACTCGTTGGAGTAACGCCAGATCATTACTGAACATCAATATTCATTAACATTTAGTTTGAGGTGTTGAAAAGAGGCAGGGATACAACGATCCGATAAGCACTGGATCAGCAAATATTTGTCCAAGATACAATTGCAGGTGGTCGGCACTTTCAGAGCTGAATTTTGGACTGAGGCCCGGCCTTTGAGAGCAGAAGAAGTGGAAGCTCATAACGAGATGTTTGCTTGGTCAACGGTGCCGTGATTTCCAGTCTGATGTCATTTTTTGAGTGTTAAATTTCCGGAGACACGGTAACGGCAGTGTGTATCCTTGACATAACGGGTTTTCTCATTATAAAAGCCCACTTCATGTCGCTGGTAATCAGAGAGGGAGAGCAATAACAGCGCCGTCCCCTGCCTGTATGGAGCCCTGTCACACAGAGTTCAGCAGACATACACTCATAATTAAGAGTGGACACTCCCTCTGTGCCCAGCACCCCTAGCTGCACCAAAACATAATGGCTTGTCCCCCCCCCCCCCCCCCCCCTCTATTCACCTCATCTTATTGGGTGAGATGAAGCTGTTCCTCTGTTCCGCACAAAGGCTCTGGAGGCTGAACTCTCCCCTGCCGATTCCCCAGTGAAAGAGCTCTCCTCAGGCAGGCTTATAACAAGGCCAGCCTCAACCTGCGCTCGACCCTCCCCCCCTCCCTTGGCTGCCCACTGTCACTTTAACTGGCTTTCAAATCCACCCTGGGCTTTTGAAGTGAAGTTACTATTTGCCAGGCCAGATGACAGACCTTTTGCCAAGCATAACACTCTCCAAGAACCACAAAACATTCACACACCTCACACTGCTGATAATGTGCCACTGTAGGACACCAAAACAATGTTTTTCACTCCAACTGACCGATATGTTTCACCATTCCTCACTCCCTCAGTGCTTCCTGTACTCGTTTTTTTTCTCCGGAGATCGCAAAACCCTACCCTGGTTTACAAAGTCATCCTTGTTGGGATTCTCTCTGGCACTGCCCAGCAGCAGTCAGCCTGCCTGCCAGCCTCCCTCCCTCCCCCTCCCTCCCTCCCTCCCTCCCTCCCTCGCTCCTCCAGCCTGTGGAGCCTGAGGTGAGCTTTCCCCCTGGCACAGAATGGGCTGTGTTTCTGTTTGCCCAGCGGACGCGGCAGAGGCAGCTCATCTCTGTGCTGCGGTCATTACCCATCGATCCGTGCGCCCCTGTCTTGGTCACAGGAGGCCTTTGTGTGTATGCCTCTGCATGCCAAGCCCACTATCTCATCACTTAGCTCAGTGGAGGAGGGGACATGGGCAGGGGGTGGGAGGATTAGGAATAGGGTTGTGAAATAGCAATGTCTGAAATGCATTTGAAAATAAAGTCATTTATTATTTTTGTCAAGGATTTTTGTGTAAAGTAAAAGTATTTTTTTTTATATATATATATACATGTAAAGCTAAGTGCTAAATGATTCATTTAATTCAATTCTGGGATGCTGGGATGCATAAGCCATGAGAATAGGTGAAACACTTTTGTCATCGCTGAGTCAAAGTGACACATCATTCAAAAGGATGGAGAAACAAGAGAACTGAGAGGTCCTGACATGGACTCATAAAACATGACAATATAATTTGGCCTTTATTCATGCTCAGGTGGTCCAACGCACACACGGTAATTTGTCTCGTCTCATTGCCTGAGGAGGGATGGCAATGCTTTATTACTATTTTAAGCTTGGCCTGTCAGAAAAGCAATAAGCATCCCTACTGTTGTCTCTCCTTTGCCAGACACACCTCTCCCTGAGCCGGTGACTAATACCTACCCTCCTGTACGGCAGGCAGAGAAAGCACTTGCGTGCAAGACTGATGATTAGGTGTGTTTCCACATAATGGCCAGGCTGCCTCCCTCCGCTCTGGGGGCTTTCCCGAGCCCCACCCTAGCGTTCGAGGGCCCCAGGTGGGGCCAAGTCACGGTAGCGTGTGCCTGCCAGGCGTGCTGCCACTCGCCTGATCCTCCATAGAGCTGACAAAGGCCCTCCTCTTGAGAATCGACAGCTAAGCACCTTTCCATGCACTGACTGGGAGCATGCTGGCTGTGTGGGTAGGTTTTAAAAAAGCCGCATTAGACAATTCAGTTTCCCTCCTCGCTCTCCCCCAAGTCCCCGCACTGGGTTATTGTTTGTTGCTTACCGCTACGTCAGCAAAAATACTGAACAGTAATGGAAAAGCCTTCTAAACGCTCCCCTATTTCCAAGCTCAACACCCAGTCAAGAATGCATAATAGAGGTCTGTAAGGAAAGTCATATGCATTGTAGTTCATTTAAACTTTTTTCTGTGAAAGTCACTGATTGACAAGCACCCCTTAAACAACCGAGGGTTGGCATGTTTTGCATAATAGTTTGTGTTAAGGTCAAATTTACTCGATACGTAGCAGGAAAATTCATTTGAATTGCATTAGGGTGAAAATGAGCTTGACTCCAGCTCTGGTGGGAGTGTAAGAAACTCTTGTGAAGAACCTGTGTCCTCCTGAACTTGGGATTCTTATGAAATGTATCATTTGTTTTTCATCTTTCATTTACTGTGTTTATGGGGCAGTACAGCTATGATATTCATGTAGCACAATTTAATCAAAGTTCGTGTGATCATGAAATCAGAGTCACATTCGTGATTTAATCTTTTGTCGAAACACTGCTGCCTTAGTTGGAGAGGGTGCCTAATGCTCTGAGTGATGTCTTGTGACAGTTTTTCCAAGCTAGGAGAAACTGCTGCTGTGTGCTAAGGTGCAGGAAGGCCATTTTCTTTAGCTGTGAAAAAGTAAAGGGGGGGGGGGGGGGGGGGGGGTGGCGGCTCGAGAAGAGGCATGGATTAAGTCTGACCGATAGGATAATACATGAACTCAGGGCAGTGGTTCCCAATTGGCAACCCAATTTATGCTCTTACTTAAATCCCAACTGGGCAGTTCCTCTCCTTCACCCTCGACCTCTTATCTCCTTGGTTTTGGTAATGAAGCTTGGCGCTCTGCCTATTTTGTCAGATTGATTCAGCTTGGCTGAGGGAGAGATAGAGAACAAGCCTTGTTTGTTGTTTTCATTAGTTCTGTTGGTTTACTTTTCAGAATCTATGTCCATATGGACTTTCTGTCCTCTAGTTACTAATACTTTTCACAGTGGAGCTCAGAACATCTCCATCAACATAGACAGTTTTTTTCTTTCTCTTTGTTATTTCTGTGGTTTTGGTGGTTGTAAGGACTTGACTGAATTGGACTGAATTGAATCATCTGCCTATCATGCTGTTTTTCTTTCCGTAAACCCCTTAATTAAAATGAAGGCACCCAAATCAAATTATTGGATATATTTGAAGCGCAATTTGAAGTAATTTACTATCCCGTTGAATGGTTATCCTTGAAAAATGTCTGTGTCTCATAGCTTCATTCAAAGCACAAACTGTTCTTTAGTCAGCGCTATTCCAGCTGCTCCCCAAATAGTAATTATGCTTTACCTCCCAGATATTCTAGACAAAAAGAACAGTCACACATGTGCCTCACAATTTTCTGTGTAATTGCTACCTTGTCATTGCCTCTAAACCTTTGAAACTTTCTCAAGGCCAGGATCAGGGAGGATCAAGGAGGGGATGGCTTAGAGCTGCTCTGTGTCGTACATGCAGGACCAAAGCTTGGCACTCTTAATGGTTTTTCCCTCTTTTTTTGTTGTCGTTTGGTTGCTACCAGCAGTGATTATAGCCATTTAATTATTTCAGTTTGTGTCACGTCTTCTGTTCTCTGTCTGCCCCACTTGAACTGGGAAGCTAGCGGGGGTCTGGATTTGTTTTAAGGCTTCATTCACTCCTCCCCCTTGCACTCTTTCTTTCCCCAGTCCTCTGCTGTGTTTGTGTCACATCCCCCTGGTAAAATGCAGAGGGGGTGAGTGCTGATGGTTTGAATGAAAGCAAGCAAAGCACCGTGTGTTTGCCCGTCCCCTTGTTATTTATCCTCTGATAGACGAAGGGCCGATGGGGCTTGCATTTGAATCAAGACGTCCCTGTGTTGGCCCCCCTTCAGCAGGCCAGTGACATGGGTTGGGAATGTGCCACTATTGTGTGAAAGAGGAGGAGGAATGGTGGGTTTACCAGCGTTTGTGAATTTTCAATGCTCCCTGGCAAAAGCAAATGAAGGGCCACTTGTGCCAACATGGAGACGGCAGAAACGACACACAAAGGCAGCTTGATCAAACACAGAAGGAGTTCAGCAAGGATAAACAGAGTAGAAACTGCACAAAGTGTTACTGCAAGCAAATAATGTTGGTTGTTTGCTGTGGTGATTTAGAAGAATGGATGCTTTTCATCAAGGCTCTGCAAGCCATTTGCAGTAAAGCCCCTTCCCAATAGGCAACATTATGGGCCATAATCTTTCTTGATGTGGTTCCTAACTTTTTTGGAGTTAAATCTGACTGCTTCTACCACCGCAGTGGCGGTGAAAATGACCTGCTGATGGATGGTGTCCTCATGGACATGACATTTTAATGCTGAACAGTGAGAAATGTCCCCACACGGAGCGGAAACGAAGAGCCCATTAAACAATGCTTTGTCTGCAGCGGTAATGACAACACTATGAATCACGGAAGATAAGCTGGTGGGGCTTGCAGCCGTGCTCAGAAGAAATGTCATTCTTCAGTGGACAGTGTAATTACTGTACGTTCAGCCATTCACGCAGTTGCCTTTGGCGCGGCCTGTCCCATTCTGCTGCAGTCTCCCATACCTGATCTTATCAGCCAGCTGTGCTGGAGACCACTTCTGAGCAGCTGTAGAGAGGAGCAAGCCAGCCAGATGTTGGCCACTACGGTTACAAACGACTTTGGAAACTTTCCCAATGCTATCTGGAGTGCTCCACTCTCCACTGGCCTGGAACTTCAAAACAAGACGGTGTCTAAAAATAAAGCCCCCCCTCCCTCACCCGGTCCATCAACTTCAGCTGCTTCAGAATGATTTATGTTTTGCTTTTTAGTATCACTTACTGAAAGGTGTGACGGTGTGAGTAATGTGCCAGGTTTTTAAATGTGATGTGCTACTCATGCTATCAGATTAGCATTATAATTACAGAAGGAAGTACTCATCTGTGCAGTGATATTTTATTTCAACTATACATGCCGTGTTAAAAAAAAATCAACAAAAATATCCTTAAAACAAAGAACATAACTATGTACACATTCACAGTACAACTTTACAATATATCTACACGTTAAAATACTCTGTAAAACTTACAACTGTATTCCAACTGCCCAGATCGCACAGTATTGAAAAAAGAAAATTCAACCGATCTGGTTTATTTGCACATACACTGAAATAAAGGCTTGGATTCAGATTGCAACAGAAAAAACTCCGATTCATATTGCAATATACAAGGCAGCTTATCATGACACTGTTGAGGATGGAAATCAGGTGGAGCTCTCAGTCAGTACAAAAATGTAATATTAGCAGATGATGACATCCAACTGAACAAACAGGCAATTATTCAAATACAATCATCGCTTGTAAACAAAATGTAACTTTGGGCTCGTACAGGCTGTTGACACCTCATTCTTGATATATACTGAAAAGCAAGATATTGAAATTACTTGGTTGTATGGAGTAAAACCAAAAAACACCGCGAATGATTCCTTTTTTGTCCATGATAGTTCAATTTATCATCATGAACAATTTGTGTTACTGTCTTTGCTGAATTTAAATAATTGTCAGATGAGAGTATGTTGGTGTACATCCCCCTGTCATAATACATTCACCATGTGGAACCTCAGTGTTTCAAATTAGCACCCTTCGAAAGGCGGGCATGAAATGATCAGATTATTCAGATTTCACATCCTGAAATGGAATGTTTGTCACTAAATGGACTCTTATTTCCCAATAACTGCAGTTGAAGTTGTTTCACAGGACACACATTTGTCTTTTGCCAATCAAATTTGTCAGATTGTAGAAAGATTATGATATCTTCAGACCCAATTGAGCACGTCTAAGAATTACTCTTTGAATAAGGCACACAATGCACAGATTTAGGTAAACTTGCCTAAAAATATTAATATATTTATATATATTTACAACATTGTCATTACCGGCATGACAGCGCAGGACACCTTGGTATATGTTGCAATGATTGTACAATATTCATTCAAATGAGAGAACTACAGAATATTTACTACTGTGTCTAAAGTAGTTGTTAGACTGAGAGCGGTGTTGGCCCTTTGACTTTGCAGCGACATCAATGCAGTTATGTGTTGGTTCCCAAGAACACGAAGAGACAAACACTAGTGACAGACATGCATTTTGGCGTTCATGTCGGTGCTGAACAACTCTGTGGAGCTTTTGAGGTGACACAGCACGTAAGCTCGAGCAAACCACACGGGCAAATACCATTTTATTCTTGGAATGGGCTGCGTCAGAAACACTATTAATATATCTTGAAGGAATTTAATCACAACTATTACTGTCTTTACTGTGCATTACCAATTGATGTAATTAACATGTATAATTAAATGCCAGTAATACCAATGAGAAATTGTTTAATACTTGGGAGGTAAATAAAAGAGTACCTGTTGTTTAAGGTAAAATAATATGTAATAACGGAATTTAATAAAACTTCCTGTTGTTCATTCAGTGCCCAGTGTCAAGACTCAATGGCAAAATTCACCAAAAGCTTTTTATGCAAAAAATCTTAACAACCAAAATCAAAAGCATGGCCTATGACAAGACATGTCATTTGTTTGACCTGTCAGGCCATGATTTTGGTTTTGTATGAGAAGATACATTAAGCAATTTCCAAACCTGCCTTCACGTTGTTAATATTTGCCTGGCTAGGCCCTCAGTGGAAGAGCCCCACTAGGCATCCAGCATGGTATTGTGCTGATGCTACTACTCTGAACTTCCACACAGTTAAGAAACCAAAATGCACACAAGACAAGACAACCCGGAGCCAGAGGATTTCAACAAGCTTGGAGTCCAAAATACACAACAATGATCATTATCATTTCAACTGATAGCAGCAAAGTGTTAAGTAATATCCCCAGTGAGTTAAAAACATCAGCCGTCCAAGTAGGCACCCTGGACATCACACACACACACACACACAGAAACTCTTGATTAATGTCTGCACTTCTACATCCACACAACTCGTATTAATGTACCTTGAAATGGGATTCAATTTGTATGACATGAATGACTTGGTCCTGTTTACAGATGACTGACTGCAAAATGAATTTAAGTGCATCCTTTTTGTCGGTGAAGTTGGTGCACACTACATAGCCCACAGGCGGTACGGTACTCTGCACTACTGAACACTAGCACTTATTTACTCCTCCATTGTGCCTGTTACTCCACGCGTAATCCTTCGCTCAGTTTGATGTTGCTTCGACCACATACATTTGTGTCTCTTACTTTTCGTGAAGTTCACATTTAATGGGAAGACAGTGCATGGTGGCGATGAATGAATGAAACCCATTCTTCAAGTATTCCTTGTGTGTCATAACTTCAAATGACCAGGACAGCCAGGCTTGTACAAGATGGACCGCTGGGGGATGCGCCATGCCGCAAACCCGGCCCTGGCACCCGACGCAGGAGTGCCACTGAATACTTGGCCATGCCTCTTCCCAAGGGTCTTGAAATGGAAGGCTCTCCCAGCTGGCTGCCACCTGTCACTTGAGTTGTGAATGGTGTGAAAACAGAAATGACAACTGGTGGACATACCTAAGAGTAGCTTCTTTGGCCACTTGTGAGTTCCCTTTTTATACGAGTGTGCTGAAGCACTCGCTGGGGTAACTCCACCAATGCACAGGACACACCTGCACAGGCCTGGACCCTCTCACCCCACCTTTCAATCAGTGGAGTGAAATCAAAATCAAGTGTCGTTCTGTTAGTAACTGTATTTGTTTACCACCCTCATTTGTGTAGTTTGTGGCACGAAGCCGTTGGGTTTGGGGGGCACGTCAGGTTTTAGTGAAGGTGTCCTCTTTACACCCATGCGGGGTAGTGAGCCGTGCCCACTGTAACTGCTCTGTCGGGACACGGAGGGCTGCGGATGATGCATGCCCACGGGAAACCCGTGTGAGTCCATCCTCGAGGGAGGGCTGGGAGGCATATGCCCCCCCCTGTTCAAGCTGGGCTGCCGCGACACAGACACCCCATTGGGAGAGTTCATGTTTTTAGGCAGAGATGAAATGGAGTGCCTCTGTGAGGAGCTCCGGTGGTACACCCGTTGCCTCTCCAGCGTGTTCATCATCCCAGTAGGTGTGGTGGGACTGGAGGGGAGTGGCACATCCACCCTTTTAGTTGGGCTGTTCCTCGGAAGGGACGAGGAAGGTGAGTACAAGGAAGCCTCCCGGCTAGGAACTTTTGGCGGCATTTCCGTCATGCTCACCATGGGGTCAAGCATCAAGTGCTGCCTGGACCTCTGTGGCATGTCGGCAAGAATAGCCTTTGATGCACCGTTGCTGTCATTTAGGTGCTTTAGAAGATCGTTTAAGGTATTCCTGGCATCCACAGTGCGACGTTGCTCCTTTCTACTTGATTTAGAACCAGGCTGTTCAGCGTTTTGAACTTTCCTTTCAGAACGGGGCATTTCAGCAGTGCTGTAGGCAGACCGTTGGTCATGGGTGGCGTTCGGGAGAACAACAGCACTGGGAATGTGGACATTTCCAACCGCGATGTGTGGCGGAGGGCTTGAGGAATATTCCTTGCGGGATCCATTGATCTTACAATGGGCCTTCTCCCACTGGTTCTTGATGGGCTGCATGCTCTTCTGCTGGAGGACTGGGGTAGACTCCGGGGTTGGGAGGGCTGCCAGCTCTGGTGGCTGGCTGCTCAGTATCATTGTCTTTGTGTCATCACCAGGAGGCATGTCCTTCCCGTTGCTCAGGAGGTTGGTGTAAAGCTTTGGGGAGTCGATGCTGGGCTGATACTCCTTAACCGGGCTGTCGAACAAACCATTGAGCTTGGCAAAGCTGCCGGTTGAGTCTGAGCAGGACTGGGCAGACTCCGCGTCCTTGTGGATCTTCCTTGGCTTGCGTAGGAAAGCATCGCGGTAGCAGTAGACCACCATTCCGGCGATAAAGGCACCCAGCAGAAAAGCACCGAACACACAGGTGATCAGGATGTTCATGTGTACCATCTGGTTGGACTCTCCTGACTGAACCTCCCACACACCTGGAACACACATCACTTAGTGTAAGTTGAATGAAATCATTTACTGTAAAGCCTTCAGATTCTCAGTCTCATTTTGTAACACATTGGAAATGCATGGATTCTCAACCTTTCCCTCCCCCAAAGGTATTTGTCAATTTTCATTCAGAGAAGTTTTATGAATAGTCCTGAGAAAGGATGTATACACCGCATCTAATTTTGCTTGTGTATTATTCTTTTATAGAAAGTAGAGATAGAACAAGAGGAGCGTTAGTTGTCTTTACTAGAGGAGAAATTGTTATTTTCGAGCAGACATATTTAAGTTGGTTAAATACTGTACCTTGATTTAAGGTTTCATTACATATTCTGGGTTTTGTTCTTAATGACATGCATTTTAAGAGAAAAGGTTGGTAGTGTTTCGCTTTTTAATGGAAAAAAACGGCCCTCTGCCAGAAAGGGGAAAATAATGATTAACCATAGAGAGAGAAAAGGGTTGTCAACACCTCCTGGTTGGTGTTTCAAAGTCTTGGATTTGTTAGTTACCACAGACATTCGAAGGAGTTAGTCATCATTGGTGCGAGAACTGTTTGAGCAGTGTGGGTTAATGTCAAGATCAAGGTCGAAGGTTTCCGAATTTACCAAGGTTAATAGCGTCATGGCAGTGACAGAAATAAAGGCAAGTATACAGAAAACTAAGGTGAAAGGAAACAGCGACAGACATGAAACCCATCAAAGAATATTTATACATGGAGAAAAGAACCCATAAAACAGTAAAATACCATGAGGATACATAAATCATAGACAAACAGTGAAATAGAAGAACAAAGAAAAAACTGCCATGTAAGCTGATGGAAGTCCTGCATAGCTGCTTTGCTTTCCTACTGGTAACGACTGTGTGTGGTGTGGAGACAAGATGACATGTTGTAATGTAGGGTTAGCCTTGTAAATAAAATCTCTGTGGCATACATGCACTTATTTTAAATAGGACACTTTGCCTTCCAAATGTTCCGTGTCTCGCTATTGTGATGTGTGTTGTGCTGCTCAGTGGGGCTAGAATAGCATGCTCTCAGGGCTGCTGGTCCACTGTCAGTGGGGCTCGATAATGGCAGCTATTAGTCAGGACTCCATTCAGCAGAGCAGAGCTCTCCCTTACCCTCTGCGACACCTGGGAATGAGTCAAAAGAATGGGAAGTGGCTGGGTCGTCCTGGAGCACAAATTTCCTTGAACCAAAGAGTTCAGGTGTCTGTGTGGCAATGATTTTGGGTGAGTGTATGGGCTCAGAAGCCTTTGGCGTGACTGATGGTGATGACAACTCCATGTCTGTGGTGGCAAACAAATAGTCAACAAACGGGGTCAGACAGTGGGCAAAGCATACGGTTAACAACCTCGTTAGTAGGGGTGGGTCATGGTCATTGGTTAGTTAACAGAATTCTTTTAAATAATGTATGCATTTTTAAAAGCGTTTAACATGGATTATATTTAAGCTTCAATTGTTAAAAGCAACAAAATCAAAATAGTGTCGTTGTATTCGTCCTGAGAAATGGTCCGAGTGCTTAACCATTAACTGTTTTTGATGCCAATTACAATGAGCAACATTCATTTCGCAGACATAATACAGTTTGAAGGGGAGAAGGATCAGAGTTCTCATTTGAAAGTGGAAAGGAGAGGGGGTGGGTGGGGGGTGGGGCTGGTCATGAGGTGAAGAGGGCATAGTCCAGGTGGGTGACATCCATGCATGAGGTGAAAACAGGAAGAGGTGTTATAAAAGGTTTCATAGGTGAAGAAAAATGACTGTGACCCGCTGATTGTCTCGGGTGGCTGTGATGACAAGGTGATGAGGGATGAAGAGCAATGTTAGGGAGCTGAGGTCAGCGGCAGAGGAGGAGAGTGGGGTTGGAGTGTGTTGAACTCAGAAAGGGGAAGAAATCAATTGAAGGAAATCAAAACTAACCAGAGGTTGGGTCGCCATATGAATTGTAATCTGGCGCAGATGTAGTAGCCAAAAATTCTAAAGGAATTAAAGGAACAGGAAATCAGCATAAAAATAATCCAAAATTATAGAACACAAAAATAAAAAACGCCCAGTTTTAATCAAAAAAGTCGTTTGCTGAATTCTCCTCTTAGTCGCACCCACTGGGGAAAAAAAGTTTCCTGTGACAAGCAACTGTTCCAGTCTGACAGTTCAGCTTGCTGTCTCTTGTGCCTGCACTGTCTGCTATGTTTATGCATTAGATGTGCCATTAGTACAACGTGGCTGCTTGATGTGTGTATTAAGGCTGAGGTGTGTGTTAAGGTGTTACTTGTGTGACGTTTGCAAGCTAATGGTGTTTGTGAGCATGAGTATGGATGGCCACCGGAATCTCACCATGACAGTCACCAAGTCGCGTTGTGTTGCCATATTCCACATCTTGTTCATAGCCCGTGCTGTAAATGTGGACAGAGGGGGGGAGACATGAGAGGAATGCACATTCATTTGGCCATTTGTTTCTCAGCCATGTGCACAGCGAGCCCAGCTACTTACAGGACACCTGGCAGGATCTTCTCACAGGAACCCTCAGGCACCCAGCCACAGTATGGATCCCGTGAGGAGATGCACGACCTAAAATCACACCAATGTTTATTAACCAAACAGTGCAGAGGCTTCTCAGCGAGAACTCTGTAACAAATCCCTTCATTATGTCAAAAAAAAGGTTTGCTGCCAATTGAATTGTCAAACAGGTGTTCTTCAGATGTGGTCAAGTCCAGATGTATCAGACTCACTTCTGGCAGGAGCTGTGGCGCTCGCAGCGGCTCAGGGGGATTCGGACCACACAGGTAGAGAAGGCCACATACAGTGTGTGCGTGTCCTTCTCCAGGTGGAATGACAGGACGCGCCGGTCGTCCTCGTTGCTTAATAAACACCTGGAGTGAACGTCAGCAGAGAGTCAGACAGATAGGGGAGGATCAGACGGACTGACACACCATCATTTTCCAGTCCCATCAAACAACACTGTGAGGTGTGTCTCCCGTGCCTCACTGCCCAGCAGTGACGTATCAGAACATGGTTGAAACACACAACAGGGCAACTTGGGGCAACTTGGAGGTCTCGGGAATCCTATAAGAGGATGACTAAACGGGGGGGGGGGCTTGAGAATTTTATAAGAGGATGACTAAACAGGGGGGGGGGCTTGGGAATTTCGTAAGAGGATGACTAAACGGGGGGGGGCTTGGGAATTTCATAAGAGGATGACTAAACAGGAGATAACAGGTGTGAGGAGGGAGCCCACATACTTTGCCGAGTTGAAGACGTCGATCTCCTCCAGCAGCACACTATCATTAAGAGAGAAAGGAGACGACTTGGCGAGGACTTTGAGGACGATGCCAGCCTCTGAGCCGATGAAAACCACTGTGTAGTTCTTGTTGGGTCCTGCCTCACTGTCGACTGCCAGTGCCGTCAGTCTGTACCTGCAGAGTAACAGAAAACAAACATAAATATCTTCCCCAGGTGCTTAACTCCTGTACTCCGAGAGATGGCAAGGCAAGGCGAGGCGACCTACCTCACTCGTGTCTTAGTGAACCATGGCTCGTCTCCAATGGAGGGCACGGCTGAATCCATGAGGGGGTGGGACTTGATGAACTGCAGAGTCTCATCTGGGAACTCCATGGAGGTTTTGAGGGACTCTGCTTGACCATGCCCTGCACAGCAGCCGGGCCTTAAAGGGGAGAGGTGGACAATGCACAATAAAATAAGTGTGTGCCTAGTACTGTGCATCATTTTGTGCCTAGATTGTGCATACTGTATACTGAGTTTTCATCTCAAACTATTTGAAAGAGTCATTGCAGTAAGACCCTCACCTTGGCTTGGGCAGTCTCTCTTCAGGGAAAGGTGTCCAAACTGAGTCTGGTGTCTTTTGCTCCTTAAATCTTCCTCTAAACACTTTCTCGATGTCGGCCATTGAGAAAGCGCAGACTGCAGAGCCCGGTATGCTGTTAATGTGGACAAAACACAATCACAAACACGTGTGAGAATTGACAAGCTTGGTGAAGTGATTCAGATCCTCAGCTATTAAAGAAGTCGGAGACACGCTCCCCACCTGTTTAGCTGAGTAGTGAAAACACCAACGACAGAGGGGACCCCGTTGATGTCAATGATATCCGTGATGGACTGAAGGACATCGAAATAGAAAAAGGACTCCCCGGGGACAGAACAATTCAGGCGTGCCTTCACAAACGAGGTCCAGTGCTTCTCAAGCACTCTCTGGGATCCACCAATGTCGTTCTTGCATATGCGCGCCACACGGGAATACACAGCCTGCGAAGACAGCACAAGGCAGAGAGAGAGAGTCCAGAATCAGCAGTGGGAAAACACTTCCATGGTTTGAATAATACATCTCCACATGCTACCGCCTTCCCCAACACGGGAAGAGGGCTTCTTTTACCCTGAGGCAGCAAACAAGCACCATTTCAGCTTCCGCTTTCAAATACGGATTCTTCCAGTTTAGAGGACTGGAAGCATTCATTTGCAGTATACCATTTGCTTACTAAGCAAGGACAAGCTTGACTAATGGGCTTTAGGCTTGAAATTAGTCAAGTGTTACAGGTTTAATAATTTACCAGGCCAAAATCTCCACCACAGTACAGGTGTCATCCCCCGCATTAGTGCGACTAAAATATTTATTAACCTGTGGTGAAGCGAAAGCGCTTTAAATCGGACTAGCAATGCGCTTGTGATGTATTGGTAAATTTAAACCAAGCTCCGGGGGGTAGAGTGTTTTTTAATACCTGAGGGGAAACCATCTATTATCAAGACGACTTGAGAGTGGGCGCACATGCATGGCAATATATTCACATATATTATACGAAATAAATCAAAGGGTATTGGATCCTCATGAAGTATGCAGTCTTAGTTTGAAACAAATCATACCTTTCCCAGGTTGTTGTGTTCGGCTGCGATTTCTCTGTAGAAGAAGTAGACATAATGGCCGTATTCCACTGCATGAAGGAAGTGTGGCTCTGGAAAAGAGGTTTTCATATAGTCAATGACCTGTGCTACATTTTTGATACAGCATTTTCAGTAAGCTCAGGGTGTCTCCGAGTTGACCTAGATTGTTTGACAGGATGCTGTGCTGTACACAAAGCAGACATCTTTATTCTGAGGGGACAATGTACATGCGGGTTAGTACAGGATAGGGGCTAACCTCTGGAACCAAAATATAGGTAAAAACAACAGAGCCACTTTTGTGACAATAAATCACGAAGCGCACAGTGTCAGCAACACGTCTCTGTCTATTTAGAGACTATTCAATCTTAAAAAAACAACTTCTGATTTTACAGAGGGCTATGGAAATATGAACAAAGGAGGGTGACATACATTTAGCTGTGTTTCCCCCTCTGCTGGCTCTAAATGAATAACTAACCCTAGATTATTCAGGCAGTAAACCAGTGTGCTTACCTTTCAGCCACTTGGAGTCATATTTTATGGTCCTTAGGGCGGAGCCGTCCCCCATGCTTCGGTAAATAACAGCGTCACTCGCCAGGAAATCTGCCACCGTGGCCGAGTACAACTTCCCATCTAGAAGGACACGCGCAGGGTCACTATTTCATTACTTGGGTTGAGACTCCTGACAGATACCAAACAATTTCCTTTATTACAAAAACAGGTTGTGCTCTTGTTCACTGACAGTTCCAGGGCCCCTGTTGCCATGGATACTGTTAGTACACCACTCATTGGGGGCCAAAGAAAAATGATGATTAATGTCTGTGATGGGGTGCTCACATCGCCCTTTAATTTTCAGCCTGAAGCCCCCCCCACAACACTTGAAAGAGCCATTCATCATCCTGCCTTATTATTTAGAGGGGTCTTTCATACCAGCAAAGAGGGCAACGTTGGTCTGCTTGGCATCAAACGGGCAGCGGGCCAGGCCGCTAATTTCTTCCCCATCAAATTCCAGGTTATCCAGCTGAAAGGGAACAGAGCGTGTATAAACAGCCGTGTCTTATCTCAGCCTCACATTAAACTACACAGACGTTTCCAGTTGTATTTGTGCCAGACAGTTTGTTTGCCAGGCACAAGCAGTGTTTAGCTGCATGCAGTCAAACCCACACAAGGCATAAACCAAAGCATAAATGGAGAGCCGGGACAAAATGCCCCCGCTGACGATGACATAGTAACATGTGTGACTAGCGGTTTGGTGAGAGCGTAGCATCCTCTGTGATTACTTACCCTGTAATATCGGCACATGGGGTTGAAGCCGTTTGTACCGCATATGAAAACCAAATCATCGTTTCTGGGGACGAGCACTTTGATGAAATTGTGACATTCATCCTGAGGGCCAAAAGTGATGGGAGAACATGTTAACCACTAGCACAGTCAAGAACTGAAGGTCTTACAGCCTTCTCAGATTCATAAGGCACATAAAGCGCTGAGGAAATTAGCCATCGCAACACTCACTCTGTGCTTTCCTTTCAGGGCACACGTCTCCCTGTCTGCTTGGCCCGATCTCCATGTTAATTTCTGTTATTTTAATGGTGGGGGAAAAAAATGATTAACACGCTCTTCAGTATTTCCAGTCTCTCATTTATGAGCTCTTAAAACTTGTAGTTTATGAGTTTGTTTTAACACAGAGACATGGCTGTAAGCTTGACTGCAGTAAGTGAATTTATGAGTAATAATACTTAATGCAGTAACATTACTTACTCTATAAGGTATGATTTCATTCCTGTAGGATTCTCGAAGGCTGACCAAGTAGACCTGATCTCTTTAGGGAAAGAAGAGAGGGAAACATTAGGACCCAAAGGTTGCCAAGAGTAACGAGAGTGTGGCCCGTGGTGTGACATACTTCAGTTCTACCGATCGATGCTGCCAGTATACATTACAGTCTGGGCATTACCAGATCCAATAGTATCAAGGATTTCTCCCCCCCTAAAGACGTACCTGCCAGCGATGAAGAGGGTGTCTTGGATTTTTGTCATCAATTGAAAGTCCAGTCTGTGCTGAGATTCATTGCCTGAAGGGCGGCCCCTGAACACTGGGTACTGCCGTGTATCTGAGCAAGGAATAAGATGCAGCATTATTTGGGATTACTGGGCCACACAATCAATAGCATGTATTGATTGGTTGTATATATGTATTATGGCCATGTATTATGGCTTTGAAGAAATCCCCTGGTAATGTGATGAAAACTGGAGCTGCAACATAAATGCATAACGCTGTGTCTGCAGATTTCTTTCTTTTGTCACAGCAACTCATGGCAAAGAGATAATGACTCCATGCTGACTCAACGTATGGATTTAAGTTGTACTGGGAGTCGGTCGCTGACTGCTGGGTATGTCAATACAGAAGCTAACTCAAGTCAAAATGCCTACAATCAAAAGATCGCCAAAGGTCACGATAGAAAGCATAGCTTCTAGCAATAAGCACATGCCTTTTAGTTTTCAGTTAATAATTGATACTTACAGTGGTAGTCAACCACATCGATGGGAATATTGTCCTCGGGAAAACTGACAGCCTCCAGAAGTGACGCCATCAGCAGAACAAGGATGAGGGGGAATAAAGGTATGCTGCCCATGGTTGACACAGAAAGAGGACACTTCCTGTTTGGCAAAAACTGTGATGTTACCTGAAAAAAACACAGAAACAACAAGATTATGGGATGGTACATTGTGCCGAGTATGTTGGTATGCTTGGCAAGTGGTGGGGCCCACTGTTATCTCAGCGTTACTCTAGCATGAAACACATCCTGCCCTCTCTCAAAACACTGCGTGGAGGACTTTGACAGTCAGTGGTGACTCAGAGCCATTATTACATCTGCTCCTCACAGGAAGGTCAGATTATTGGGCAGCAGGGGTGCTTGGCACACGGGAGGCATATTACAGATACCCTTGCTGTTTGGCACAAGGGCACCCCATCAGCTTCGTTGAGATTGTTTATTACTTGCCATTAAATCTAGTGTGTGTTTCTGTATCATGTATGTTTGGTACTGCTGTTGTGGCGCTGGACATACATGTATATGAAGGGATGTTGATGTTAGCATGCTAATTGGCCACACACAGGCTAGGCTTGGAAATGACAGTCATACCAGCGCAGGGGCTGGCCAGTGTCCTGGAGAGACAGTAGTTATAGACAGCCCTGTGTATGTGCATATTAATGAGCGATGTCCAGTCAAATATTTATAAGGGAAACAAATTATTCATGTGGGCTGAGCCTGAACGGATATAAACAATTCACTGCGAGACAACAAACAGCCAGGGAAATGGATTAAGCGGCGGCGTGCGGTGAGCAGAGAGTCGCGCGCACGGGCGCCAGAGTGCCTTTCCTCTCACACACGCACACACTGGTATTGACACGTTTTCAATTAGCCTCCACAGCACACCTGCTCCAAGGCCACGCTAGGCACAAACTGCCAATATGGCCGGCTATCCAATTGATCGAGATAAGGGGAGCAGAGTTGATTAGCCATTCTGTTGCTTTTTAATGGGCTGTCAGTATGAAGGGGCTTGGTTTCCATGTGATAGCAGTAAAATGTTGAATGCTTGCCCATCTCATCCAACTGTATGACTTCCTTGTGACTGTGTATGTGACCGTGAGGCTGTGGGAATATAACTACTTTCTGATAAATGAACTGCCAGAAACGCTTAACTATATTAGTGAACAGATTGATCGGGATAATGAGCCTTCAGCCAAATTAGTTCTGTTGATTGAGAAATTAAAGACTCTAATGTCTGGACAGTATGCAGAAAAGGGCAGGCACGTAGTATTCACTCTTGGGTCGATGCATCTGAAGGAAATGCTATGGTTTTAATTAACAAATGATATCTGGATTTTCAGTTATCTGAGAATAGCCCCAGTCAGCAGTTTTCACTGTCTAACCAGTTTATTGTAAACGTTGATGTCCTTGCAAAACTTTCTGTACCATAGACCTCCTTTTCAGGATCTTTTGCAGCCTGTAACCATTTTGTTACGTTCTGCCTTGGAATTTCCCTATATGCTGTATAACCCCAGGAAATGAAATGAGTGTTTTCACTGAAGTGAATCAAATTCCCACCAGACGACTAAAGCACCCAGTGCTCACTGATCATTATTCATGGGAAAGCGGAAAAGAGCTGAATATACATGTCATTGGGCTGTATTTCCCTGCCACAGTGCATTAGAGTGCCAGGGAGGGCAGAGTAGTTTTGCCCAGGAACTTAATGCAAAGCAGAAACAAAAGGACAAGCAAAGGTCAGAGATCTAAAATTACTTCAGCAATCTACAGCCAGCGCAACATGTTTTCGATTGAATGTCTCGGTACGGTTTCTCATTCCTGCCCTCCAGTGTATGAGTCTCGACGAGTTCCAGGACGCGAGTCGACCGCTAGTCACGCAACTTCTTACAATTTCGCATCCCCCCCCCCACCCACTCTCCCTGTTATTATAGGGCTTTTGAATGTCCTACAATCACGCACTTTGTCTACTGATGTTATTGGCTGGGTTTCATTTTAGTATATAAAAAATATGGGAATGGGGCTCGTTGGCTCACAGTTTTTGTTGGCTCACAGGTTGTTTCAGAAAAGTTTGCCTGCAGCAGTACATGATCAGATTGTGCCCTGCAGCAAGGTCTTACAGGAGAAATAGCGCCAATAAAAGCCTGGCACACAATACAAACAGGTGTCCCTCCCTCAGTCCCCCCCTAACAATGAGATTGCTAGGATCAACCAGACGGAACAACAGTTGTCAAGCCTTTTGGTCCATTTTGGTGGCACTGGGTAGGTCAATTGTGTTACATGCTGTGCCATAAAGTCTAAGACCACAAAATCAGATAACTTGTGAGCTGGACACTTGCTCCTTCTCCGCCTCTCTCTCTCTCTCTCTCTCTCCCTCCCTTGGCAGTATTGTGGAGAACTCCTGGCACTCCCCGAAGTGTCTGCCGGGAAGAGGGTGTTAAATTGGATGAACAATATGACGATTTCATCCAAATCTGTGCTTTTCCAAAGCAATCAGAGTCCTCTCTCAGGGGGACAGTGATATCTGATGAGACCGAGACCTCAGCAATGACAGTGATAAAGATGACTGCTTTTCAGCTTCGATGAAAATAGTGTATGGTCCTTAAGGGTATTTATCCAAAAAGGATTAGATGTGAGGAGTTTGAACTTGTTGCTTCGGAGTGCACTGAGAAGGAACCTGGCAGCGCTGAGCCACACCAGCCCCAACCCAACCCCTCCCTTACCTTCGTGAGAAGGATGAAACGGGAGAGGCCTGGCCAACTCAGCTGTGTCGTGGCTTTAATTCCCCCATAAAGAGCTCTCCGCTGCAGGTGTGGTTTGGAACAATAGGGGCTGGGGGGCCGGGAAGCCTGGACAGCACACAATGGAGCCCCCCCTCCCTCCCTGCTCTGAGGGTTAACCTGAGCTACTCTAGCCTGACCGGGCGGGCAGCGACGTGGAAGGGAGCTGCTGCAGTGGCCAGCTGTGTTGTTAACAGGCCAATGATCATCGTGGGGGCTGGGGATGATTATCCTGCACTAGCACCAGCATCCTGTTGTGGTTAGGAACAGGTTTGTTGATGATCTGTTGCAGACTTTTCAGACATCCAGAGAGTTGGCCAACACATGCCATCAGTCCCTAATAAAGGTGATTTGGGAAGAAATGTGAAATAATACTAATGTTGGGAACCATTTTAAACTCTTTTGGAAAGGATATGTTTACAGATTGGACAGAAAATAATGGCCAAACTCGAAAAATGTATATATATATATTTTTTTTTTTAAAAGGGCTTGGACCATAGTTTGGTGTGAAATGTTACACACATCTTAAACTGTCTAATTATCTCCGTCTTTACTTATTTGAGTTCGCCTATTAAGATAGTAAATGTATTGATATAAACAGATTTCTAAAATAATTTGATTGAATGCAAATGTGCTGCTGACATGACATGAGATACCTGTCAGCACTCAGTGATCTAACTCAATTTGCATTTCAGTTTATCAAGGAAACATTGATGCGCTAGGCGTGTGACTGGTATGGCCATTTATAGTTATAGTACACAAAGTGTGTTTTTTTTACACACATTCATGGAATCCTTTCCCGGAAACATTGACATACAACCTTTTTGTGCAGTAAGTAAATGCATTCAGAATTGATCCATGGTAAATCTTTCGTGGTACATTAAATGCGTTGGCCAACAAAGACGTGAGAGCAGCATAAGTGACAAAACAGTAACCCTAATGGATTTGCTGGTAAATTGATTCTCCACTAATGCATGACTGCGGGGCCAGATTTAATGAATGCAACACTACTACAACCCACCAACGCCTTTATCCATTATTATTATTATTATTATTAGACATAGTCAACATGTTCTCGTTTTAAAGATTGGAGGTTCAGTTATTCCTTATCAGTGGGAGGTGGCTACAGTATAAACGCTAGGATATTCGGAGGACACTTTTTGTACCTTGCATTTCGTTCCCTCTTTTACTTTGCCTGGTCTGCTATATTATTTTTTGAAAAATAAAATCTATATGAATTCGTCTTTGTACGTATATAACTCAGTTTACTAATCAAAGTTAGAAGCACAGCCGCTCATATACTCGACACCGCTTAGAGGTGTCCATTTAAACCCTAATAAATACATGCGCTGAGTCCACGTCTGTGTCCTTGATTTAAAAATTAGAAAGACGTTTTTTTTTCAGTTTTTTTTTCACTTTTAAAGTGTCCAGTTTTTTAAAATATGTATATATAGTCCACTACTTAGGTTACAACGAACCATTTACAAACATTACCATACGCTATTGCCAATGGTTATTTGTGGAAGAAGTTTTTGTCCACCTCTAGCTTGAACACAACAGCCGCGGTCGTTTCATCGGAATGAATGCCTCGTAGCAAGATTACCTACTACTTTTATTCTTGTTGAGAGTTGACCATTATCAAGGCATTTCATGCATGAAAGCAATTTAAGTGTTATAGTCTATTTTGAACGGGGTATCTGTGTAAAACAAACTGGGTTATAGCCTTCGCGATAGACTAATGGACTATATTGATATCTGTTTTGTTTCCCCGAACCAACAAGAGTCAATAATTGCCTACCTGGTTTCCAAACAATCACGGAAGATTCTAGCGGGTCTTCATATCCACAAAATACATTCCCTAGATCATATGAACATCCATTCGGTAAGTTAAAATGATCCCCATCCATTGTACCACCACAGTGACTCCATTCTCGTCTGTTTCCAGTTGAAAACCTTAGCAATAATTCCGATACGAGGCAAAAGACGCTCCCGAAGACTCGTCAAGCTACTCCGTCCTTGGGCCCGACTCGAAGCTTTGTGATCTTCAAAGCTCAACACCGATCAAATAGCACCAAGACAGCACCCTCCCCTGACTCGACCATCCCCCGTAACTTGAAATCACGGAGGAAAACATTGTGCCTATGCAATAAACTGCTGTATCATTTGTTTCCAAGTCCAAATGTATCGTAATGATAAGGCTACCGTAATTTGTCTTCAAATAAAAATATAGAATTTACAGTGAACGTGCAAAATATCTAAATGTAGCCTACTATACACAAAAATAGCTTGGCCAGCTGGATAGGCTACTATTTTTGTGCATAACCACTACTCGAAAGCGCAGTTAGCATAGAGCGCTTCTGATCTTGTGATTCCACCACTTGCGATATTCGGATATCTATTTCTCCTCACTTCTATACATTAACTGTTGTAATGAGCACGAGCATGAACACGTCTATGTAAAAACTCACCTCATTTGAAAGTATTTTGTATCCTTTGCGTATTATAACAAATCCAAACAAGAAGCCTGAAGTCTAAGAACTTCTCGCAGGGCAGTGCAGGCTTGGAGAAAAACAAACTAATGCACGGCAAATGCTGTAATTCGATCCATCCCCTGATTCAATCCATCAAGCGAGCGGTCCGGTGCCTACCAATAAGCCACGCTCTGCCGCTAGTCCCGCCCCCAACCTCTTCTCCTAGGCTTGGCTAGATGTGGATTTTGGCTGCTTTACCCGCTCCTTTTTTCCCCGTTTTGCAGTAGAGGGGCCCCCACATCTTTGGTGACCCAGCGGTGCCCCACTCCACTCCGACCCCATCCCCCATCCTAAGTAAGCGGTTGTTAAATCTTTTCAACAGAGCTGTTTTCAGTTGGAGGGAGAAAAGCAGTGATCTACAGAGAAGCCACTCTCTACAACATTCTAACTCCTGCAACCACATATAACCCGTTCATTTATTTCAGTGCAATCCTAGTTTTCTGCAAATTGAACCTTTTCTTTTTAAGGAAAACTATGTGTAGTCATGCTGTTCACTCGCAAAGGTGATTAGCATCACCGTTATGAATGAGAAATGCGAAAAACTAACCTAAGAGTAAAGTAAGTCCACATACAATATAAATATATAAAAAATAAAAAACATGAAAAAACACACTCAAGCAAGTGCATGCAAGCGCACACACACTCACACACAAACATTGGCTACAAATACAATTCTACCCTGTGGAAAGGAAATAATTCTTACAATTTGTCCCATTAACCCAGTTTGCCACTGGAAATCACATCAGGGGGATGCTCAGGCGTCTGCTGAAGGCCAGCTAAGCGAGCAAGGGGTGATTGCAGACATGGAATTATATATTCTGGGGCAAAGCTGTCTCAACGCTCTGTGTCTCCCAGATCATCTTATTGTGCCTTAGCTTTTGGGGATGGATGAATAGGAAAATGAATAAAACTGTGCCTTTGATTTTTGTAACAATGCAGTAAAAATTGTAAACCATCAAGAAACATCAACGGACATATTCAGACAACATTGCTACACACACAGAGGCGATTTTATGGATTTAGTACATGTGCAAACATAGCCTTTACATTTTAATTACTATTAACATACGTTTGAGTGTGTTTATTTTTGTCATAATGTTAATATATCTTCTTATGCTATACTATACTACTATGGTTATAGCTCTCAAGAACTGACCCGCCCCTGCGTCTCATTAGGAAAGCACCATCACAGATGTGAGAATGTTCTTGCCTGCAACCCCCTCCCTCTTTGCCTGCCTTCCCATTATTGATCGCCACTTAAGACATTTGCATCTGAATGCATTTACAGGATGCTTTTCTACCTGGGTCCACGTCGACATTAGCTTCCATTGTTGAGGTGAGGTGTGAAAGTCTTATTAAACCTTCGCAGAACAAAGGCAGCTGTAGACATCCAGCCTCGTGGCGGTCATCTGTGTGCCCTCCGTCCCCACGTATTCAATACTCCTGATTATCTAAAAATCTGCATCCAAATCTATACACCCTCACGCATTCAGAGCGGACATCTGAGTGGGTCAATTGTGATGTGGTGGGTGGGTGTAGATGGATGATGCAAGGACAGGGGACAGTGCTTGCGGAGCTCTTTTTTCTGCAGTCCCCCAGGGGAAGTGTGCAGGGCTGGGGGGGTGACCTTCGGGGCTGGCAGGCCACGGCCTCTGGGTCTGGGACAAGCAGCGAGAGTGGCGAGCTGCGCCCTGATTTACTGCGAGGAATGCCACCGCAGATGGCCCAGGGATGGGAATCTCAGCAGCTCGGCACACGTGTGTGACAAATGGCACATATAGGGCCAGCAGCATGCCAGCAGCGGCCTCTTAATCAATCAGGACTGCCCTCTCTGGAGCCACTCCGGCCAGCCCCTACCACCCAAATGGACACTCACTCACATATCTGAGGGCATAGCTGGGAATCACTTACACTTCACTCAGTAGTGTGTAATTATTTGTTTTAACAACTGGTCGCCCACTTAAGACCTGAGGTCTATGAGAGCAGGGCAGTATAGGGTCACAGTTGGACATGCTGCTTCTGAGTTTTGGAAATACTTGGCAAGTTGTCATATGGACATTGATGTTATCTTAAAATATATGAGAGACTTTCTTACGGAAGCTTGGCAAGATGTGTCTCAATTGAATAGGAAGTGAGTCAGTGTTGTGAGATCGTCAGCTACGTCAGAGCTGTCGTATATCTTTTGTATATCTCCTACTCATCGAATAAATGTTGTTTTTCCTTGACCACTTTGAAAAGCTTGCGTGAGCAGTAGGTGTGTATCATCTGTTTTCTCAGTGATTCAGGGTTTAATGGTAAACCATTCACTGGGGCATAAACCAGGTCGAGACAAGTCAGAGCCCCACCCTTGTCTTAGGGTACTTAGTCTTATTGCCATCTACAAAGCCCTTATATTGAACTCAACAGACAACTCCACAAAGACAGTGACATTAATTGTTGTTTATCCATTTATCCCACATAGTTTGACTGTTTTTGTTGCACAAAATGGAAAATTACCTTTAGTCTTTTGTCCCTCTTCCACTTAATGATCTGGGAATCGTCCTGCGTTGCAAGTGTCTGCTGAGGATGTTCAGTATGCAGGTACAGGGAGGCTATTTTGGCTTAGTCTGTGTCACTGATCAATAGGCCTCTCTTCCCACTGCTGCTTCTATCATTTTTGGGTGAGAGTTTCACACTTTGTGTCTGCATTGAATGGAAAGCAATCTGCTGTTTACTGATCTGTGGGAACTTCTGCTTTATGACACTTCCACAGGATTAGATTGGGATTGTCATTATTTCGTGGGTTAAAAAAAAATCCATTTCAATTAGAAGCATGACCCATGATGTTGCTGTTTTGTTTGTTTCTTTTGAATCCACTTTGTTTGTTTCCAACACAAACTCAATTTAGATTGAGGGTTATACAAGATAACAAAATTAGCTGTACTTTCAGACTGTTGTTTACACTGAAATTCATTATGTATGTCCCTTGGATATGCAAAGCCGTAGATGGCCATAATCATATTCATGACCGATGCTTTTCGCAATTTTCTGAGAAATATGAGTGCCATGGTAGGAAGTGACACTTGATTGAAGAACGCACATGACATTTTTAGGTCATTATTTATTCATCAGCAGCTTTGGAAATCCACATCTGAATATATTCCCCGTCTGCAGGGCTTGTGTTATTCCTTTCTGTGGAGTCTCTGAGTTTCTGTAATGTGCTTTTTGTACTGTGCACAGCTCCATGCTGTGAGACATTGCGCTGGAGACTGACTACTGCACTCATGCCCATCAGATAACATCAGCACAACACTGTTTGCATCTTCTCAAGTCATCAGCAGAGTAATGACTATACTCCTCTTTTAACCTGCTATTTACACAGCGTGAGATGTCTTGTGATTATTGGGGGTGCGTTTTATTAGGCCTGCCAGAAAAAAAAATGGATGAGAGCTCCAGGCATTTAATGAACTGCTGTATGAGGGAGTTAGTGACTAGGGAGGTTTGCTGAATGTCATGATGAGGTCTGTGGGTGTCTGGTGTTTTATTGTCATGTCCTTTGCGTTCCTTGTTTTTCTCATTTATCAGAAGCGAGTAGATTTATATGAGTAAATGAATGCTAACCGCCGTGTGCAGAGGTCGGCAAAGAAGGTGTAGGAGGAGAGCCTATCCAGTTGGCAAGATTTGTTGTTCAGCCGGAATTCATGCAATAGCTAGCCATCATTATGCTCATCATTCGTGTCTCTAGTAATTCACTGCCATACCCCTTTGGCCCCTGGGTAATGTTGTAAAGTTATCATGCAGCAGCCCCACAGTCAGTCAGTCAGTCAGTCAGTGAGACACACACATACAGACAGACAGGTGTGGGGAGATGTGCTGACTACATGTATGTCCAGCTGCCGTGTGTGGGAGCATGTTGGGAAGTTCTCCCCGCATTCTCAGACTGGGTTTCCGGACACGGCTTCGGACAGCTGGTGGGGGTGAGGGGGCAAAGCGAAGACTGTACCCCAGTTCTCTATTTCTCTCTCTCTCCCTCTCTCTCTCTCTCTCTCTCTCTCTCTCTCTCTCTCTCTCTCTCTCTCTCCCTCTCTCTCGCTTTCTCCCTCTCTCTCTGTCACACAACACTCGTATCATATGGTACAAGTGTGTTCATTTACCTTCTAGTGTCAAGTCTTGGTAGTTTCTATCACACAGCAAATACTACTCTAATACTCTCTTATAGATCTCTGTGAAGACACCCAGTCATATTCAGAGGTGTAAATAAAATGAAAATGGTGCTACACTGTTACAGCCTATCCTAGGGCTCCTGATCAATCTAACTATATCCCTGCAGTCCGCTTAACTTGCTGAACAGCACGGACCTGTTCTTATAGGGTAAAGGTTCTGTAGATAAGACACTTTCAGAGCTAAGCAAATGGCTAAGCAAGTCTGAGACAAGCTATATATCTAAGGACTCCCAAGGACTGTCCAAGGACTGACAATTTATCAGTGTACAATTTGATCCATAGCAAATGAAAGCTTAAAATCGAATGCATTGCCAAGGTCACATCACAGCCAATGTGACCATAACTAAATGAGCCTTGAAATGACTATTTTGAGATTGTACTTTTGTGATGTCATGCATCTTGAATACAGCCTCCTTTTTAAAATGCGGCACATGCATTTTTAAAAGGAGGACCTACTTCAGCCGAGGACCTACTTCCCAATCTTCCGTAATGATATTACAGGCTGTGCAGTGTGTTTGGGCACTTCACCCAATCCCTTTCTCTGGGTCACTTAGAAGACGTCAGTCTGCTCTAGCTTGCCTGCTGATTTAATATGGAGGAGAATGACAGGGGGTTGCCAGTGCTAATGGATCCAGTGGCATTGTTGGGGGTAATGGCCAGGAAGTCCTTAGCTCAGGAGGGATTAGCATTCACAGTTCCCTGGAATGTCAAAGGCTCTGCGTCTCAGACCAGGTGTAAACCCAAGAGGCCGCCCAACTACTGTCAGTGGGACATAGTGGAGAATATACTGGTAACAGCAATCAAAAGTTACAATTGAAGGAGGGACTTTGACAGTGGGGAGCAAGGTGCTGTCTGACTGTGGAAGTCTCTCTCTGTCTTGATCTGCCACATCAAATCAAATATCTTAGTTCTGCCTGAAATGGTCGTAACTATCAATCCGAGTTGTTATGCTACCGTGTGTCTTATTATATAGAGTGCGATCACGGTGTGAGTTATTATATAGAGACTGATCAATGTGTGATCTCAGCCTTAAGTCCTGCAGATGGGTAGCTGTCTTTTTTCATTACGCCAATATTAAAGAAACCAGGAGCAGCTGCGGGAGGTAATCCCGTCTCAACAGGTCACCCCATTAGGCATGCTGATGCAGGCTTTTATTACCAGATTCCTAATTAACTAAACCCTACGGGGAAATTGGAGGGGAAAAAAAAAAAACGAGTGAAGGTTAAAATAAAACTGTTTTCTCTGTGAAATGACAGCGGTCTTTGACTGGCAAGAACATGCTCCTACAAGACAAACAGCTGCGTGTGTAGCTCTTGTTTCGACTCACACTGTGTGAGTAGACTGGAGTTTGCTGCAAAATGGCTGCCAGTGTATCTATCAGGGGTTTTATCTTGCAAGATTAAAGGGAATTCATTAGTCAGCACTTTGCCCTCCCCAGTGCTCCGGACTGCTGAGGCACTGGATTGAGTTTGGCCCATTATGATGAGTCACAGAGGGGTTTGTGCCTGTGCCATGACTGTAAACAGTGGCTTGTAAACAGAGCACTTTGCTACAGTAACGACAAAAACAAAAGAAGCTGACATTGGGCCGGGGGGTTCTTCCCCAAGATATTACAGAAAGCATCATAGTGACAAAATGAAACACAATTTCCAGACAAATGCAGTAGAACGATAAACATGATATATGTGGTTAAGTCTTCCTGTTGTCGGCCAAAGGGCAGCATATGTTAGACATGTGTTAGGATTTGAGAGATGGTGTCTTTTGCTCCTTCCCATGTTCCCTGGCACGAAGGCCCCAGCAGCTTCATTAAAGTAAATATGTCTCATCGTAAGCTACGGCTCGTGACGGGGCAGTTCATGCAAGGCTTAACAACGTCTCTGACAGCCCCGTAATTTGGAACGCAAATGCAAGTTATCAGTGTGGTCAGAGCATACAGAGAGGCAAGCATTATTCTGGGACACGGTCTTAATCATTTTCCCCTCGCGGTCTTTGTTTACCAGCGGTGACGTTCTGGAGAGGGAGGCGTGTGGAGGATGCTGAGGCGGCCAGGGATGCAGAATGTGATTAGTGCCTCCACTCCACTGCTGTTTCAGGGGCCCAGGTATCAAATGTCATTTCAAATGCATTTGTCAGGACATGCTGAAAATGGAACAAGGTTTTTGCTGCCTAAATTGCAGCTTGGTTAAGAAAAAAAAGGTCCCAGCATTGTACTATCAAGATGATCAGCTGCTCCTTGGAGGGCATTTCATTAAATTGTATTCAAAACAGAATCTGCACCTGTATTGATTTTAGTGTGCTTTTGCTCTAAATACACATTTTTTATAGATTTTTTGTGGGAACTTTCTACTCTGTTTCTTCCGTCGAGAGTGTGGGAGCACCATATGTTTCCCACAGATAAAAATTGGTTAAAAATACTCACTCTCCTTGAAAAGTTAATCTAGCCATGTGCTCTGCCTCTCCTCATCCAAAATGAACATATTTGTATTCACACTGCTAGAGGAGGAGTAGAATAATGTGAAATCTTTTTCAGATAAACACTCTTGATACGCTGGTTTACAGCATCAGTATGATTGGGCTACATCATGTTGGGGGTCTACATGTAGAGAAATGGTTTGACCCCATTTTACACACCCTTTTCTGGGCTGTGTATGGAGAGCAGTAGCTGTGAGGAGTTAAACTCCCCAACAACTAATGACTTCCATTACGGGGAAAACACCTTCTGCAGTTCACAGCCCCCCACGGGATAAAGCACTGAAGTAGCTTAGCATAGCGGTTCTTTTCCCCTCCCGGCCCCGGACAAGCTTCTTCTTGCATGTTAACTAAAGTCTTTACGCCTGTTTTTCTCCCTCCTTCTTTGTCTTTGGCTAAGCACTCCATAATGAGCCGGCTCCTTCCATTAGGATTTCCCAGCAGTCGACATTATATCACTTCTCCCTCCGATGAATGTTGGGAGGTGGAATAGACACAGGAGAAAAAAAAGCCAATGAATATTAAGTTGATGAAGAATAGGGAATATGAGCAGGGTGTTCTCTCTGTGGCTGTAGCTTGGGGGTGTTAATTTTATCTTTCTTTGTGCTGCCGTGCCCCTCTCTCAGACTAAGTGGAGTCATTTACAAGAGGTTAGAGTGGAGCTCAGTGGCTCCGTCTTCTGATAAGGCGACAGGGACAGCCTCAGCCTTGGCCCCTGAGCTAAAATCCATAATTTCAGGATTCCTCAATGTAGCCCCCCTCAGCCGCTGTGCAAATT
>NC_137927.1:25208547-25212689 GCF_963457725.1 Sprattus sprattus
TCCTTTTCCAGGGGAAGAGTGAGTCATAAGGACGTAACTTCTACAGATGCGTGTGTGTGTGCCAGGGCTCCCCAAAAGCTGGTGTGGTACCACAGCCCATGCATGTCTGCCAGTGGATTACTGTCAATAAGAAACAGATGGACTTAATGCGGTTTGTGCATGGATATTCCCTAGTTACCTACTCTAGCCAAACTGTGCATTGTCGCCCCTGCTCCTGTTACACTGTAATACAACATAAACATTTTTAGATCTTTGAAAGTGCACTTTTAGGCCACCTTAATTCTGCTGTATTTTCAGTGCCGATCATAGTGCACCAATGTGTGCTTCTCTGTAGCAAATGGCTGGATGAAGATTAAGGAGCCTGTCACACAGACCTATGAATGAATGCACTTTTAACATAATACCCATCCCTGTCATGGATTACTCCTTTAAACAGTCTGCGTTGTTCATCAAAAGGAGACTGCAGCTGCCCATGTACCTTCCCACTTCAGACAACAGTCCAAACAGACGGCTTTGAGGCCCAGCCAGTGCAGCCCGTTAAGAGTTCATCCATCACCGCCCCGTGAGACAGTCTGGACCCCGGGGCCGACAAGGCTGGCTGGCCTGGCAGGAGCCCCATGCTAAGCAACTTCAGAGATGGGCAGCGGCCTGGTGTCAAGCCCCCTGCTAACAAGCTAGTCCCTGCTCTTGGGCAATGCTTTTAATTGGAGATGCAGAGCCTGGTTGTCCTCCCACTGTGCCAGGTGACTCAAATGCAGACATTAATATGCAGCTGGGGGCCGGGAGGCTGGGTGATATTCTGGCCCGCTCATAAGAGGGTGCTCCACATTCTGGAAGACTTGTTTTGGGAAACGCTGCGATATGGCCAAAAGTCAACTCATGCCACCAGTGCTGTGTGGTCCCGTACTCTGCGGCAGTTCTACATCTGTTATATATTTTGTATTTGCATCTCTTATGCGCTGCTCTACTTTTTTCTTGGTTGTGTTATGAGTGAGGCTGGATCATAGGTCTGATTTGAGGTCAGGGCACGGGGCACAGGGCGTAGGCTATGCATTATGTAGATGTGTGCCAGGCTGACGCTCTTCCTCACAGGAGGATGTTTTTGTCTCTCTTCAGTCTTCATGCTCAGTATTGTTGCATAAACGCATCCCCTTTTTTGTTAACCTTCTTTCTCCCCCCTCTTGAATAATTCACCACCATAATACACCGGGACTGGACCGATGTGGCCTGTATTTTTAGCCAACTGCTGGCCTTATGCAACATCTTTTTATGTAATCCTTGAGTTTAAAAGCTCAATTCTGTATTTGTCTCCTCATTTTCCTCCATAAGAAGTGGTAAGATATTGATCCTGATGTAGATGACACTACTAAGAAGCCATTTATTGTACCTAGCGAGATTGAGATACCGTAACGCAGGCCTTTTGGGATAGTTCCAGAAATGATCCAGGAATCTATTCCGAGTTCTCATGGTGGTATTTTCTCTTGGGCTGGGCATCAGTCGTCTTTAAATTAAAGATCTGTGTGCTTTCATTAGTTTCGACAGGGACAAAGACCCACTCACATGCAGAACACGCATGGCACTGTGGACGGGGCATGGAGGCGCCTCACATGCAGTACCCGCATGGCACTGAGGACAGGGCATGGAGGCGCCTCACATGCAGTACACGCATGGCACTGTGGACATGGCATGGAGGCTTAGTCAGCGCGCCATTTTGTGCAGTTACTTATGGGGACTAATGGGATCGATGGTGACAAGTGCAATTACCACGGATGGGGTGGCCTCTGTGTAATTATAGTGCAGTAGCAGGAGTTGGGCAAGTGGTAAGATGCACAGCACTGGCTCTAACTGAGGAGAGATGGGCTGCTGGAGGAGCCTGAGCTTCCCATCAGTAATGATTTGTGGTATTTATAACTCATTGATGGAGGAAGCCTTCAGACTGAGCCCTGCTAATACTGGAGAGATCCCACTGATGTAGTAAATATTGAGCGGAATGCTATGAATGGTGTTTACTGGACTGTAAGTGCTGGGAGATGTCTTATATGAAACCAAGCTGTTGTGTAATATGGGAAGGATGCTGGAGCAAGGGTTATTTTGAAGAATGCCAAAAAGAGTATTGGTTGGATTAGGTAATCTCATTACTCTTTATGACAAAGTCTGACTCTGACTTCTACATGAAAGCGTTATTGACTTCTGCCATTAAGCTAGCTTGGCAAACTACCTTGAAAGACTAAATCTTGCAATTAGACTTGAATAAGAGTCAGTTGAGATTGAGAACAGAAGTTTTAGGATTTCAGACACCTATGTTGTTGATTATTTCGCTTCGTAAAGCAAAGTCGTTCATTTTATCACACCAGACAGTGTGTCTTCAGGCATGTAAACACAAACACATCAACGTCAAGAATGGCTTTTTAAATGTCACCATATGCTTTGGTGGGTATACTGTATACTGAGCTACATTTAAGAGCTATAAAGAGTCTCCACCAGCAGGTCTTTTATAAGACATTATAAAATGTTTAAAGAGATTTAATCCATGTCGCCTCCAGTTCAGCTCTCAGTCCCCTGGGGAAGTCACCTTGATCCCTGCACAGACCATATACTTGATGTAATCAGAGAATGTGAGGGGAGTGAGTCTCCTTTTTCAGAAGTGCCCTTCAGGAGCTGCAGGTAAGGGGGGGGGGGGGGGGGGGGGGGGCTGATTGCGGTGTCTGCTTCGCCCCTTCTCCTGGAGGGGAGACCTTGCAGGCCGCAACAGCAGCGGTAAATAAGGCCTCATGCCTAAGCAGGCATATCGATCACACAAGCATCACTCAGTCGGCAGAAATGGATGGTGATTAATGTTGACTCGAGGACTAGTGTACATACACAGCAGTGGCCAATGTGTAATGGAAAATATTTACAATCTGCCCTGACGTATAACATAATTACTGTGGCTTGCCGATCAGGCACGCCGGAAAAACCTGGGGGATGCCATAGCTTTTCCATGTCATGGTGTACAGCCTGCGGATAATGTGATCTGAGACTCATACGGCACATACATTCATAAAAGTCACAGCACTGCGAAGGCAATACGATTACATGGGGGACCATAAATCTACCTCGCGATTCACACACCAAACAGCAAAACAAACACACAAACAAAAGAAAGGCTGAGGCCGTTGTGGGAACATCCCGTCGGATTGCAGAAAAACAAGACCACGGCACCGAAGCAGCTGGCCCTAACCCTCCTCTTTCTGTTCGTCTGCCCCTGATAGTCCCCCTAAAATCAGTGGTGGAACCCATTGTGTGTGAAGTGCAAAGGCTCAAAAGTAATAAGTCTAGCCGTGGAGGAGGAGGTCTGACGCTCTCCTTTTGCAATCACTTGTGACAGAATGATGAGTGTCTTCATCACACCCGTAATTGAATGGAGCTGAGTTTAATTGGCCCGGGCCAGGGGAGCAGAGCAGAGCAGCCAGCCCCACGCTCACAGGCGCCCATCTGACCCTGCAGGGATTGATGCGCTGCGACTAGATTACCTAGAGTCAGGGCCACTCGCTGGATGGGGGACACATTATTAGGAGCTAAGTGAAAATGTAACTGGGAGACTGGAAGATGGCTATCATGTGCATGAGATAAAGCGTGATTAAGCACTGTCTTTGATCTGCTGAGATGCTGTAACTCAAGACTTAGAGGTGGTGTAGGTGTGTGTGTGTGTGTGTGTGTGTGTGTGTAAGTGAGTGTATGTGTGTGTGTGTGTGAGAGAGAGAGAGTGCCTGCGTGTTTGTTTGTGTGTGTGTGTGTGTGTGTGTGTGTGTGTGTGTGTGTGTGTGTGTGTGGATGTGTGTGTGTGGTGTGTGTGTGTGAGTGTGTGTGTGTGAGGGAGTGTGTGTAAGTGAGTGTAAGTGTAAGTGTGTGTGTGTTAGAGAGAGTGCCTGCGTGTTTGTGTGTGGGTTTGTGCTGTTCTTTGTGCGTTTGTGTGTGAGAGAGAGTAATTCCTCTTCACGGACTGGCAGTATTCAGGTTGGTAAAGGGATTATAGTCCACTCTCAGACCTGAGACAAAACCACTAAATTGTGTGGCTGGACATCTAAACAGTGAGGAAATGACGTAAGAACAGAAATGAGCAGAGACCTCCTGGCCTGTGAAAGTAGGACAGGCTCACAGTG
>NC_137927.1:25212889-25332889 GCF_963457725.1 Sprattus sprattus
TCAAATGACCTGAAAGGAAAGAAAAAACAGAACTTGTTAGGTATGTTTAGATAAATGTATGTAACAAATCCATTTACAGTTTTCTATATTGATACAGAGTATCCCTGGTGTTTTAAACTGCACTATAAGTAATGATTTCACACCCCAAACAGCATTAAACACATGACTACAAGGTACCTGAGGAACCTAACAAGACTCTAGTTTGTCTGTATTCATTTAAAGTTATTGTCTTGTTATTGATTAACTGAAAAGGACAAGGAATGAATCCAGAGTATTTTTACAAGAGCCTTAAAATAAAAAACAGTTCCTTATTGTTTTTTTTATAACCACTCAATTCAAACCCATCTGAGTCTCTTGAAGTGTGATGGTGTTATCTTGGGTCTAATCTCTACCTCATCTGAGGAACTATATAAAGGTTACTTTCCATCAGAGCACTTGGAACATACGCAGCCAATGCACTCACTGCAGTGCAAGTAACACACTGCCCGTTCAGGAAAAACAATGTCCCTTTCTTAATCGAAAACTACGGCCCCAGAGCCTTTCAAAGTCTCGAGGAGTGGCCTCGAATTATCCATTACATCTTTGTGCAACCTGTCTAACGCATGCTACCGCACCATTCAATATGGAAAAGAGGGGGCCTTTCATCCTTCATGACCCCATCACTCCATCCCCAGAAACAGGAGCCGGCCCCCCCCTCTTCACTCACTTTCAAAGCGCTCTTTGAGTATTGTGTTGGAACCCAGTCATAGGTCAATAAGAAAGCACAGAGCTTTAGGCCGGGTATCTTAGTATAGACAAATGGGTTGTTTGGTGATCTAAAGAGGCTTTACAACTTCCGACAGACTGGCTGGAAGCCTTCGCCTGTACTGAGTGGCTACTAAAGTTGAGCCATGTTATTAATAAGAAGGATTTCAGTATGTTACTAAACTACCCCTTTGTGCTGTTTGGAAATATTTAACTGAATGATGTGTTCCAATTTGCTGTTTGACTAATTGGACTTAGAGATGTTGTAATGAGACACCGCATTGGTATGTCCGTAACGTCAGTGAGTCATCGGACTCTGAATGTATTTGTGAAGAATCTTTCAGTGTCAATGTTGAAACAAGTACTTTTCCATTCACATTCTTTGAAAAATATAATTAATCATGAGCAAGAATATGTATCAACAATGGTTTCAGGTCAGTGCAAAGAAAAATTAATCTTGTGTTTTTTTTTTGTATTGTTTCTTGAAAAGATGGAGAATATTATGCAATGTGCTGACAGTATTGTTTCCTTGATATCTGTTGCATTAATACACGTCAACCACCATGTGAAGCAAGGAGCTCCTCTTTATTAAGTGTGCACCCTTCATGAAAACATTTTGATCAGATTCTCCATCTGCTCTGCCCGGTGACAGGCCTGAACTCATTTAAGTCTTATTTCTCAGCTCTTTATACGGCCATCTGAATACCAAGGTGATTGGGCTGCATAATGTGACTGATGTCCTCCAAGCAATCTGCTGAAAGAGGAAGGGTGTGTGCCAGTGCATAAAGCCCGGGTGCTTCCGCAAGAGCCACAACCTTCACGTGTTCGTGAAAAAGTGCCAAATTCTAATCTTTAATTATTCACGATGAGGACCTGTCCCAAAACGCATCAGCGCTCGGTCACATCATTGTCTAGACACGGCTGTGTGTCACCCCAGCGCCAGCGCTAGCACGCTCCAGGAAGGGCAATGTGGTTGACCATCTGCTTCGCCGAGCCCCGGCCTCCGGCTCAACATCCTGTGTCGTGGACGTTCTGTATTTCAACTGCTCCACTTCCAAAGGTGGAGGTGCGTGAAATATCCACATTTTCTGCCTGTTAGAGGGGTAATGGTCTCGAATGCCAGGCTGCCGCCAGCTGACCATAGAGGCTGCGCTGCACACCCTGTTTAAACAGCGATGTTCGATTCATGTCACACACACAAGGGCTCTGACCTTTCCTTACCTCAGTGTTTTTGTTTTGTGTTTAAATGGGAGGTGTGAAAATGGCTGTTTGCTCATAATCATTTCTCTTCTACCAGCTCCTCTCGCACATGTGAAGAGCCTAGTTTTTTTTATTGCACAATATTTGCCGTTCTATCTCTCCGTTTGTTGACTTTAGTTGAGACAATCCATTCCTGCGATAAGCTAATTCTCCCTTCCTCGTTTATCGTTCTGTGTAATCAGCGGTATTGTGTCGAGGCGGGGGTAGAGGGAGGGGGTGGGGAGGTGATGGATGGTGTTGGGCGGTCAATGCTAACACCGTTAGCTGTTGTTTGACACTCTGGTCACGACCACGTTTTGAGTCGAAAAAAGAACAGCTTCGGAGTGAATCACTCCAGTGTGCTAATGTACCCTGCTGGCGCTGTACCCAAGTTATTTGTGTATGAGGTAATCCGTCTCTGCCATATCTTCGCAAAAGTGTGCGGAAGTAAGTGTATGTGCGTGAGCATTCCATGTGTGTCCATGTGTGTGTCCATTTGTGTGTTTGTGTAACACCAACACGTACATCTCAGCAGATGTTTGACCTTGTTTTCCCCTTGAAGCTGAGGACTCTGTCAATTTCCAGCCTGTGTTGGCAGTGTGATGGAGTCTATTCCCCTGGTACATGCCGGTTAATTAGTGGGCTGTGCATCACATACCAGTTTAATGGCTTGCCAGTTATCTTCATCTGCATGATGTAAATATTTGCTCACTTTTCCGTGCCCCATGCCAAGCGTCATTATCTCAGTACTGGAATACATCGATACTTAATATAAATAAGCCTCACTAAACAAATGGCACTTAATAACCTTGGAGGTCTTTCAGTTTTTGTCACTATTTTACCAAACTGTTTTGCGCTGCCTGCCTCCGGTGTATTCTACTCTCCTGTTGTCTAGACGATCCTGTTCCACTCGTGAAATCTATGACTCCCAAGTCAGATCTGTGGCCCTTTGCCCAGTATGCACCGTTGTATTCTTCCATGACTGCTGTGTGTAAGCCCAGAAACAAATGCTAACGCTCAGTTACACATTCTTTATTCTCTTCTGCATGTGCCTGTCTTTCTCTGTTTGTGCATCTTACATGAAAATGCCCTTCAAGACTGCTTTCATTGAGAGATTATGAAGGGTAAATATACATATATAAATATCTCCTACATCTCCTACTGTGATGATGAACCCTATTTTCAATCTAACATGGTACCGTTTTGTTTACATTTGGTTACATGGGGTTCAGGTTAAAGAAGTTGCATTTCTCCTCTAGATCTGGACAATCACTGGTAAGAGACAATTTCCTCATTAATTCAGCCCCGTCATGTGATCAGTGGAACTGGAGAACCCTTTTGAGGTTTACTTCTCAGTCTGCCTGCAGAAGGGGGCCCCTTCCTTGTCAAACCCTGACATGATATTTGCACTAAGTCTCAGTGTTCTCAGAGGGCTGGTGTGGATCAGACAGTTTATTTGGATTTGGAGCTATCTGTGGCGCACAGGGTCACCCAGGCGTACTCCTCACGCTGGATTTCTCTCCCGGAGTCAGTGACAGCCAAGCTAGCGAAAACAAAACCTAGAGAGCTGAGAAAGCCATGAACCACTCTTTTGTTGTGCCATCAAAATATTCAATTCTTTTCCAGAGAATGGACCTTTAACTTAAAAAAAGAAAGTGTGTATTTTTCATCTTCGCAGTGTTTACCTTTGCGTGTGTGTGTGTACATGTATGCGTGGTGTGTATGTATCTGTGTGTTATTATTTGATGCTAACCTTTTATTATCTGGAGCTCTAAATCCCCTACGGCAAAGGCAAAATAAGGATTAAAGATGATGTATACATTGAGAGAGTCATGGCTTATATCTCCCACGGTCCCGGTTCCTTGGGCACTGAATAGCGAGTTGATTCTGTGACTCATCACATAATGGGCCTGACTAAGCCTGATGCAGAACCGGTGCTTTGTTTTGCCCCCCTCGCACGCTGGCGGCGCAAAGATGAGCCGTGCTTCTCGTTTGGAAATCACCGCTTGCTGTGTTTTCAATTTAATGCCTTCTTCAGCCAGCTCACAAAGACGGCCGCCAGATTACGCAAGTGCATAAATATAGTATAAAAACCCGAGGAAACGAGGGGAATCAGTCCCTGGATTAGTCCCTCATGCATATTTGAGCTAGATGCTAATCATCATTGATTGAGATGTACTGAATAGAGCTGTTTGTTCCATTATATAAGGTGGTATCCTCAACTGGTAGCTAGCGCGAAAGAGAACGTGGTCTCATTAGAGCAGACTTTGTCAGGGCTTTGTGTCAAATATGAAAATCGTGGCGCTGAATCGTGATAACATTTTAACTCGCCTCAGGAGCCCTGTGCGGAGAGGCGCTGCGCTGCGCTGGGCTGGGCTCCCACTGGCTGACAGCAATGCAGCCACGAAGCCAGAGCTCCACACAGTCACAGGGGCCCCGGGTGCATCCTGGGCCCTCTGGAAAAGCCCCCGAGTGCATCCTGGGCCCTCTGGAAAAGGCCCCCGAGTGCTGGTGGAGCACATGGCGTGGCGTGAGCGTCGTCTCCCTCTCCTATGGCCCTTGCTGCCCCGTCCTCTTTTTAGCACGGGGTGAAGAGTGAGCCGCATTCGTCTGCCATGTGACACCCGCTGCGGTTGGGCAGGCTGACACTCCGCATTACCGTCAGTGGATGCAGGAGGAGGCGGTGATGAACCACATATGAAACAAATACAGCCGGCCTCCGGGGAGACGGCGCAGAGCTCTGCCTGGGCCTGCTGCAGTTTTAACGAGGAATTAGAAGGCAATGAGGCATACGCCTATTTCCTCCCAGATTTGATTTTCTGACTTCTCCTATGTACATCATATTGGCGTCGCTTGAATTATTATTATTGCCCATTAGAACCACTCACCAGACAGAGGGGCTGACATTGAATGCTATGATCAGTTACCTCGACGTGACAGGATTTAATGATCAAAAGATTCAAAGGGAATGTGACATTGATCTCCACACAAATAAACCCCCCCAGCAAGGCCAGGCAAGATGGATAGTTTCCGCGTTACTGCCGAAAACAGCTAGAAATGTCTCTGTAAACCTATAACACCGCTGTGATGGCACCAGGGCTAATCTCCTCCACCTCGCTAATGAGAGTGAATCCTTTTAAACGCACCAGTAATTAAAGCAGGGGTCTCAGAGGGGATGAAAGAGACCCCCCCCCCCTCCCGCTTTTAAGGACGCAAGTGTTGGAGAGGGCTCTTAATTTGAGCCGTCCTGGCGAGGCGCGGCGTAGGGAGTGGGAGTGGAGGGGCGAAGCTGGCATGCCCATCAACACTCACATTAGCCAGTCTAGGAATAGAGTGCTCAGTGCTGGCCCAGTACATCCCTCCCCAAGCCTGCTGCTCCGTCATTACCCGCTTTCTGACCAGAGGAACTTTTTCATAGTTCTTAGAACTGTTGGAGGAAATGACATGTGTCTGCACTGCAGAAACTGTGGATGATCATAGTTCTTAGAATTCCATTTAGAGGGACATTTTTTAGCTCCTGCTTCAGGGTAGGTATTCTCTCAGCACAATAGGAACCATGTAAACCGCCACCGTGTAAACAACAACTCTTACAGAGCACTCACACGTAGACGTTGCGTTAACACTTGACGGCGGGCTCTCCCAACATTTGGGGGTGTATTGATGAAGCCTTTGCTAATGCAGACATGATAGCGAGATTGACAGGTCAACAACCAATCACACCGCTTTAAATTGCTGACTGCTGTTTAACTTTATGAGCAAGCTGTCAATTTTGGTTAGTTAGCTTGCTAATGTGCTAATGTTAGATAGTTGGATGGCAGATGCTTCACAAATCCCCTCAGACGTATTTGTTTGGTTATAGTAACAGGGATTTTAGATTGTACAGTGTCTATGTCACTGTAATTTCTCTGTGTTCCTTCTGGCGGTGCGAAGAAAAAAAGCGAAGTACTGTATCTAGTTCTTGGGGGAGCTCCCCAGTGGGTAGTGCCTTTAAACGAGTCCCTTGAACTGATTGGTCCAAAGCGCCTATGTTGTGCTACATAATAGCAATTAAATGTGCTGAAGTCCCAGTGTGGGAAAATAAGTAGCTAAGGCTCACAAGGTGTCATCAGCTGCCTCGATCTTGTGACTTCTGCTGTTGTCACATTTATGTTACAAGCTTAAGATAAAACGTTTTTTTCCCCCCTCTTTTTCTTCACCGTCCCTCAACTCAAGCCTTAACACGCTTTTTAGCCAAGGCTTCAACAGCCATTAATCCCCTGGCACAGGAACCTGTTTGGTGCACCAGGTATTGTAGGTTTCTACACTCTTGTCTAATTAGGATATTATCAGGTTGTAAAGAGGTCAGCTGTAGAGGCTGACAGACGTAACCTTTGGTGAAGCTCTTTTAATTAGCAGAGCTTCCAGCCGACGGGCCATATGGCCCGAGTGCGTCCTCTCTGCTACTGTCCTCTGTGTCACTGTTGGCATCTCTGTCTGCCACGCTCACCTGTTGAATGCTAGACCCTGATTACAGTTAGCCTCTCCTCGGCAGGCCTTTCACACCCTGAGATAAGCACGCCTGGAGTTTGCCTTGACATTCTTATCAACAAGAGATAGGCCCTCCTCCAGGCTTGTTTGCAAAGGGGGAGAGGTCCACTGCCTTGATAACCCAGACCAGGCAAACTCCCAAAGCAAACTCCTCAGTCTTCTTTTTTTATTATTCCAGTCTCGATGTTCAAATACTGATTTTCCTTTCAGTTTTATTTCCTCCTCAAGCTAACATAAATAATATAGTGCATATGGTTATAACCACTATCAGACAGTTTGTCAGAAAAAAGTGTTGACCTGCCGTTTAACCTACTGCTCACGTGTTCAGAAGTCAAATGTTTTTGTTGATAATTTGCTGCACAGAAAGGTTTTAGAGTTTTCTTACCAGTTTGATAGTAACAAGCTTCCATAGGCAGTCAAATTACAGTAACATTTATTTTCTGAGGAAGCATGCCACAGTTTTATCATTTTCTAAGAGGTCATGAATCATTAGCATTGCTTGCATTTGCTGTGTTGGTCTGTCACAGAATAGATGGGTAGTGTTTGTGTGTGGGTCATCGATGAACCCTGCTCATACATGTTTGTATTGACTGGTCTGATGAGTATGCTATGGACTCTGTCACTGAGCTCCACTTCCAGACAGATGGGCGTGGCCCTCCTATTTCTTAACTCCATGGTTAAACGCTGATGTGAAGTAGCCCTCCTTTTTTTCAGCCTTTACATTGGAAGATTGGAACTGGACTGTGTCCAAGTGGTTCCCGGAATTGATAGGACTGAGTTGGCATACTTTCAATTGCTTTGGATTCTGCCCACATATCCCAGTGCATAGTGTATTATGTGTATTCTATGTTGCTCGTTAATGACATCATTATTTTCAGGAGTGCAAATCCATCAGGATTGAAAAAGGTGACAAAGTGTTTTAAAGGGGTTGGTCAGGTTTAGGCATGAGAGGTGAAATTGGTTAAGGTAATAATATCAGGGTAAGCCAATCGGAAGCAGAGTAGCGCAGGTCATGTCTACCCATATTCACGGCCTAGGAAAAAAGGAGGACAGGCCACCACATCGGTTGGACACCATCCACCAGTACACCTCCCACCAGTACACCAGTACACCAGTACACCTCCCACCAGTACACCAGTACACCAGTACACCAGTACACCTCCCACCAGTACACCAGTACACCAGTACACCTCCCACCAGTACACCAGTACACCACCCACCAGTACACCAGTACACCACCCACCAGTACACCAGTACACCACCCACCAGAACATCAACCACCAGAACACCACCCACCAGAACATCAACTACCAGAACACCATCCACCAGTACACCAGTACACCATCCACCAGTACACCAGTACACCAGTACACCATCCACCATCCACCAGTACACCATCCACCAGTACACCTTCCACCAGTACACCAGTACACCACCCACCAGAACACCAGTACACTAGTACACCACCCACCAGTACACCAGTACACCACCCACCAGTACACCATCCACCAGTACACCACCCACCACCCACCAGTACACCACCCACCAGTACACCATCCTTGAGGTCTCCTTAGAAATGTTTACCTACTGTGCTGCCCCAAACCACTACCAAGCTGAGTAGTATGTGCCATCGACAAGTGTACCAGCGCAAATGTACCAGTGTGCTCACTCACTCTTGACTAACTCCTTGTGATCAGAGGTGGCTTTGGAGCATACAATCTCCATACTCAAATAGAAGTTCAAGTAGTTGTCAAAGAAAAAAATATTTGATAAAATTCAAGTATGTACATACAGTGCATGCTCAATGGACAGCACCTAACTCGTTCTAGATAGAGAGCTACCCCACAGATAGTAATAACATAAATCCACACTATATATACGTATATCCTAATAATCACCATGTCTGGCTTAAAATAAACCTTTGACATCGTTGTTGCCTGTTGCTGGAAATGAAAATATTTCCCCTGTAAGTTAATACATAGCGGGCACATTTTTATCAAGGGAACCCTTAGCCTTATGATTTAAGTAATATCAACATGATGCCAGATGCACCTAGGTCCCTCACAGTAACTTATGCTGTGCTGGCAGACACCATTATGTTAGCAAGCAAACGAGTATCAGCTGAAGTTGCGACGGCATTAAGGAACTATGTTAGCTACAAAAACACACCAAATAGCTTCTGCTGCGCTCTGCTTTCTTCTCCCTGTCATGCTCACTCGCTCCCTCCTCGACTTCCCTGTCACACACCTTCTCCCCAGTGTCACTATAGAAAATGAACCAATGGGACGTTGCCACTGCTTTATGGGCTGGTTGTTGGCCATTTCTTAAATGAACAGTTATAAATGAAATTATAGGCCTATCTGCCCCAAGGTGTGTCCGCCCACTGGGAACAGGGTCAGTATGCTAGGAGTACCCAGGGTGATGTGTTATGCCTAGTTGCAGATGACTGGGATATTCACGGATACAGTATGTGTGTATATATTGCAGTTTCATGAGGATTAACTATTTAGAGGTAAAAACGTCGAACTTCGCCAAAAGGTGACAAGTTGGCATCCCCGTGCTTTGCTTCTCCCATGCACACCCCGTGACGGATCCTCACTGTCTAAACCCATTTAATCCAGGGCCTCTTCCTCATCCCCTCGTCATGGCTTGGAGTCATGTGGCTGCTGCTCTGAATGCCTTACCCTCATTGAAGTTTTTGATTGCTACTCATGTAAACATCCTTTGGATAATTAATGATGAAGGGAACCTATAATGAGCTGAAGTCAGCGTGAATCTTAAGCCTAATGTCCGTGCTGGAAAGCAGTGATGGATCATTATTATAAATTGGAGGAGGGCTTTGCATATTATTGCTTGAAGCTCTGACTGGGAATGAATCCGAATGTAGGACTGTCTTCTTGTCCTGGTTTGCCTCAGACTCATAGACTCATAGATTAAACTGTCTGTGATTTCTCTAGCTGTATATCAATGGCGTGTGTTTGTGCCAGTCCTGATGTGTTCTCTCTCTGTCTCTTATATTTTAAAGATGTCCACCAGGGGCCATAAGAAATTATATTCTGTAATAACAGACATAGCTGTTATGAGGGGAGGGGAAGTAGGGAGATGTAGTTCTCTCCATGAAGTCATATTTTGCAAACTGCTGAATCTTCAGTGATAATCGTGTGTCCATTCTAAGGGGGATGTAGAAAGGTTCTGTATATGTTTCCATGGTTAAAGGGTTGGTGCAGTGTCATAGGAAGAAATGTGTCACAATTGTGTTGCACCGAGAATATAATCTTTCATTTCAAGTGGAATTCATTAGCTAAGTTAAGTTTTTTTTGGTTTGTTGTTGTTTTGTGTCAAGGGGGTGTGTTTTTATAATTGAAAAACATGCTGCTTAATTTCTGTGTTTTGACAGATTGTTTTGAAGATCGTTTAAGTGCAGCAGACATATGTTTTCTAAGTTGGCGTGTTTGTTCAGAGAGCGGAAATGCACAAATGGAATGAGAGAAGCATCCATTTACCCCACCTATGATTTCATCTTTTTTCTTCCACGTGAGCAGTCTTCTGAGAGGAAATTAAATAAGAAGCATTGTCTCTGTTACAGTTTGTGAATCTGCTGAAATTGGCTTAATTGTAAATTTGTACTTGTGTCATATCTGGCAATCAGAACCAGTCAGCCAAAATAAATACATTCTCTTTAGCAAGCAGCATGCTTAACAGCGCCAATGCGTATGCTTACCAATCTGTATTCTTCTGCCTGCGTTTTAATTATTGTTATGGCGGAAAATAAAATGACAATTAGACAATTTGGGCTCGCTTGGCAACCTTACCTATAAAAACTGATATAATTGCTGTGTTTTTATCACCCACAAACAGGTCAGTATTTATTCAGTCAATTTATTTTCGGCAATTTCTCTTTTAGTGGTAAATTAATTTAAGTGGCACCAACACGGTAGTGGAGGGTCAGCACAGAGTACATTATCGCTGATATAAAACACAGGACTGTCATTAGGACCTGCCGTGGATATCCATCAGACTGCTTTTGCTGACGAGAGCCTTTAATTCTGATTACTCAATGCAGCAATTAGCTTTAGAGCCTGGTGCTGGAGTGCTCGGCGGCAATAATACCATCTGTGTTGAAGCATCCATTACGGGGATTGTTTGGAGGCAAACTGCTGCCACACACCTTGGTTGTCTCCCTGCTTTGCACACAGGCTCACTGGATGACATCCAGCAAGAGGACATCAAAAGTTGCTGGCTCATTGTGGTGAATGGCTTTGACTTTATTGAGCTGATAATTGCACCCTTCCAGGAAGCACTCTTGTGGTTTTGACGTTTCACAGTACTATTTGCATATATCTCCATAAAACCTACCGCAGAGATTTGGAGAATGTAGCCCTTATATTTTAGATATATGTGTGTTGTATATGAGCTGTAGTCTACCTTTGCTCTGACTTGAAGGTGAGGTATAAAAACACAACAAAACAACAGAAGTATTTGCTCCAGACCCAGGGGACAAAAACAGATCTGTCTGGCTATGTGTTCGGTTGGGCAAACCAAAAAAGAAACTGAAACAGGAGTTTGTGCCTCTTTACCCTCGTCCGAGACCCAGTAACCCCGCCATATGAGGGCGTACTGATCGGCGGCCAATTCCCTCCATCTCAACAATGGGTCAGGGATCAATTCAAATCCTGAGGGTCTCCTGACTCCCGAGCTAAGAGCATTATCTGGCCTCCTCCAGCCCAGCACGGCGCCTCTGCTTTCCTTGGCTAGCTCTCAGCCCGCTCTTATAAAAACAGCAGCCTCGGATCCTGAGTGGAAACTTAATACGTCTCCCATCCCCCCATGTCTGCGGCTCACCTTCATTGTTTGGCCTAAGTCTTCTGCTGGGGTTGGTCTTTTTTTTTTTTAAGTGGACGAGTAGAGGGGGTGGGGGGAACTGGGCATGTCACAAGGTTGCCTTCATCCCACCATAAAGGTTGTGGCACTCCTTTTTTGCAGAGGAGCCCTGAAGTTCTAGATCAGTTTTTGCACGTGCACTACCAACAAAGGTTTCCCCATCGATCATTGTTATTGTGAACGTATGAGCAGTGACGGGCGGATCCAATCGCGCAGTGTTTGGGACCTGACAGGCTGATTCCTGTGCTCTGTCCAGGGCTGATCTGCCAAGCCTGCCTTCCCCCCCATCCTTTTGTCAGGAGGATAACAAATGTTTTGAATGGCAAAGCCACTGGCACAGATACAAAGCTGTTGTTGTTGCACAGGAAACAGTTCTATTAATAATGTAACACACCAGGAAAAAAATTGGCTATACTATTGGAGCAGAAAAGCCACACGTGAATTCAATCCTGCTCACAGGTCATAAACAAGTCCTAAACTGAGTCAGACTGTGAGAGAGAGAGAGAGAGAGAGAGAGAGAGTTGTAAATTCAACCTTTCTCCTTAACAGGGTCTGTTGGCGATGTGTTTTTTTACCATGGTATTGTTTGCGATGGCTTTGCACTCCGATGGAGAGCACAGGGGTCATGTATTATCCTGCTGGGTCCCCACACAGGGCCCCAGTGTTCTCCTCCTCATACAAAAAAAAGAGAGAGAAAGAAAGAAAGAAAGAAGAAGAAAAAAAACTGAAACTCTGCATCAATTAGTTTCCTCCTATAATCCACTGCACTGTCATCTGATCCAGGATGTTTGGAAAAACACACTGGAGGGTTTCGCCTGGCAGCCCAGGAAATGAAATGACACATGCCTGACAGCATACGGACTTAGACATCCTTCATCCTCACATTGCCACACTGGAAAAACTATTTAGTGCTCCCAGCATGTTGCAAAATGTATTCAGAGAACCACATGGGAGAAAGAATTAGGGGTGTTAGGTTTAGGCAGTGTGCTGTACATTTAGCAATGCATCAGGATGATCGCTGTCCACAGTCTCACAGGATAATAGGAAAAGCATTTATTTTTGTCTCTGGGATGGATTCTGTTCTATTAATGATGGCGATGTGGATGAACGCAGAAGAAAGTATGTGTATATATGGGCTGTATATATAGTCTACATCAATAAAAGATCTCGCCCTGTAAGTTTATTAGTATTAGTATTAGTCTGACGCAGGGGTCACACCAGAGATGATGTCTCCCACCTCTCTCGTCCACGTCATGTGGAGCAAACCCAACCATGTGACATGATTCTTGCTTTACGCTCCTCAACATTGCCCCATGGGATGTATGCCATCTAGAAGTCGATGAAATGGAAAGAGGCAGAGACAGAGAGAGTAAGCGTGTGTATGCGTGTGTGTGTGTGTGTGTGTGTGTGTGTGTGTGTGTGTGCGTGTGTTTGTGTGTGTGTGTGTGTGTGTGTGTGTGTGAGTGTGTGTGTGTCTGGAATACCCATCAGAGCAGGACCTCAGATGAAAATCTAGTTCAAAGGCTGAAGGTTGTTTCATTCTGCTCCACTGACAGTATAGCCTGATCAAAGTTGAGAGGGGAGTGAGAAATCACTGTTTCTGCCACTCTCTATTTGTCCACGGGTTTGATCAATATCCACAGCTATCTATCTGCCCTGACGCCCGACGTCGTGTGCTTTGAGAGGGAAAGTATAAGGAGTAATTGATCCATTCATAAAGAAGTCAAATTAGATACACTGTAGAACAAAGGCGTTGGCTTTAGATTGGTTTATGCTACGTCAATGAAGTTTGGATTCATCAATATTTTGGAGTTTCGGAAAGAGGAGGGATACTAAAATCCAGTGTCACAGGGAATTAGGCGAATAGTAATGGCCCAATTGTGTGTTGCTCTTGAGTTCTGCACCAGCACCATGATTGTGTATAGTGCATAGTGCCAGCCAGGGTGTATACTCCACACTTCATACACACTTGTGTAAGCATACACACTTGTATGAACACACACACATACACATACACACACACACACACACACACACACACACACACAATTTACAAACAAAAACACCTGCCTACTCACCCAACCTTGACCCAAGACCTTGATAAGACAATATTTCATCTTTTCTGTTGAGGTTTTGCATACATCTAGAAACAATACCCCAGGAAAAAACAACCTTTTCATCATTTATTTCAGTAGATTCATAGCCTTGTTTTTGCAAGCTGAAATCTAAGCACTGATTTTCTCTCTCACAAAGAAAACAATTCCCCTCAGATTTGCCTTTCAGACCTGTTTATTCTGCCGAAGCTATGAACAATTTTTGGTCTGGCAAAATGAAAAAAAAAAAAACACAAAAAAAACAATCCCGGCTTTTCTGACTGTTATGCAAATTTCCCTCGAAGTGTGCTAGTTATTTATATTCTTTACAGCCCTGATTTTAATATTTAGGACTTTGATTTAATTTTGGGACTATATAAAGTCAGTGCATTTCTAATACACAGTTCTACTCTCCCTGTGGCTACAGTACAGCTAGCCAAGGCTCATTAAAAAGACTAACACGCCAACATACAGTACATGTCTAGGACTGCCACATTACCATACAGAGCCTTGAAATGTGTGTTAGTTAGACTTGTGCCGTGAACTTTCATCTAAAAGTTCTCTCCAGGTTTATCATCATTATGTGTGCATTTCATTAAATGCTGAATTATTCACTAAACCATATTCACAGTGTTTTTGTTTTGTTTTAGGAATTTGAAGCGAGTTCTTGGCTTCTTACTTTCATACCATTCCTCACATTTGAAGAAATACAATTGTGTCATTTAGCCCCCTTTTTTAATAGTTTACTCAACCACAAAAACAAGCAATGATTCACCATCTGTCAGTATTGTTGCATAAAGTGTGTTGATAATCTTCTCTTTATATGCTGTCCGGCATTTGTCATATCCCACGAAAGGCAATGTCCTATCCCATGTGTTTGTTTTTAGCGGCTTGGTGTCTGAGGCGGGGGATTCTGGTAACTGGGCCACTGTGGCCGGTGAACTGCCACAGGCTCGCACCCTGCTGATGAAGAGACGCCAAGACGAGCAGTGAAGCCCACTGCCTCTCCACCCCCCCCCCCCCCCCCCCCATCGCTCTCCTCTCCACCCCCCCCCCCCCACATCTCTCCCCATTTCTCTCCACAGGGAGAGAGCCCCTCTGTAGTCAAAACCAGGAAATCTCCCATGACAAAACAGCTTGGTGTGAAAAACACACGCTCTGTTTACGTAAAGCCCAACGTAGTTTAGAGAGAAAAGTACGCTCTGCCTGGGGTGGAGGGTTGACTTTAAATTAAATTCGTCTTAAGTGTCAAAGTTCACAGGGGCACAGAGGTGGGAGGATTTATAGTCATAGGATTGGCTGAAGGTAATAAAAACACGTCTTTGGGGACTTTGGAAGTTCAGCCACACTGGCTCACTTCTCACTGATATTGATACTGATACTGAGGTCAAAACAAAGTGATTAAGCAGGGTGGACTTTGACACATTATGTGCAGTTTATTTGATAGACGTTATTGTTTGTGACCCATATCATTTGCCTTAGACCTGATTGTGAAGGCATCTGTTGGTGACTCACCTCTCAGATTTACTTTATCTATTTAATTCATTTTTACTGATACATTTTTCACCTTCAGCCAAATGAACCAACCATGAGATGCTGTCTTTGGGATTCGATCGAGACAGAACAAGCTAGCAATCACAACAAGTACTTTTATTCTGTGGCCTTCTACAGTGTAAGCGCACTCTGTTTATGTTTAGACTGCTTGTAAATGTGTTCAGTCGTCTTTCTTGTCAGTTTTATCACCGTATTTTGTATTTGTATTAGCTGAATACAGAGCGAATGTGCCTCGTATCTTAACATCTCATCTCCTTTTCTTTTAAGAGGAACGCGAGACTTGAAGTTAAGAGCAAAGCTTGAAACAGAACACTTAACAAACTCAACAACCTTGTTTGCTCTGCGGTCCTTGTGTTCCCAGAACGAGAGCAGACACAATGTTCCCTGGAAGAGTTTGAGGGTGGCAGTGGTGGTGGCAGGGACGCTGTTTTTGCGGCGTAATTAGAAGAAACCATCATGGAGAAAGAGTAAATGGACGTAGTCCTGGCTCTGGCATCTCCCGGGTCTCTCGACTCGGACCCACAATCAGCTCTAATAATGTTCCTGCAGCCGAGCACTTAGCAGAGCAGCAAGCCATCATTGTTAATCTGGGCGGAAGCTCTGCACCCGTGCTTTTTTCAGGAATCCACCTAATGAAATCCAACAAAAGGGTTGGCTAAAGTCATGTGAAACCACACTAATGGCAATCCTGCCGAATAAAGCAACAGAGGCAGCTAAGTAATATTGCCACTTGAAGGCTGTGGTGAACAAATGAGTTGATTCCCTGTGTGCATTATTTCAGGCAGTGAGAGCTACCTCTGAAACATGACTCACTGATTTCTCTCTTATGTGTGTGTGTGTGTGTGTGTGTGTGTGTGTGTGTGTGTGTGTGTGTGTGTGTGTGTTTGTGTGTGTGTGTGTAAGTGTGTGTACTACTGCTGTCAAAAATATTGAACATGTTCATTTTTATACACAATTAACGCAGGTTATGCTATTATTTCTGTTCCCTATGCATATGTTATGGTTGAAATATCTGGGGGAAGGCAACGTACACCTGACACGGAGCTTTGTTGAATTCACAAACCTACAACTAACCCAACGGGCTACACACCACCTTCTAACTACAGGCCGATTAACCTAGTCACTTGCTCCCTACAATTATTGGAAATCATTAGTTCACAGGAGAGAATCTGTATTTAAAAAAAAAAATAAAGATGCCATTAAATGAATAGTATTTGAATTTCAATATACTTCTGTTGTGTTGAATCTATGTTAATTCTGTGATTTTACAAGTATTCATTAAAACAAGCTTCAGTCTTAAGAAAAAAAGCAATTAATCATGATTAATCAACAAATCGATGAATAGCACTAGTATTTAAGTGTGTTTATGCATTCATTCAGTCCTAAACAAATTGGTGAGCATATTCTTTGTCTTTTTCTATATGCACCTGCATTAGAGTCAATTCTCAGTGCTCTAGTGTAAACTTGTTAGCTCTAACATGTATGGAGGCAACTGTGTCCTGTGTCAACTTTCACATGTTTTCACAATACACAGAGCCCCCGTACATCTGCCTGAAGAATAGGACCGCCATTAAAGACAAGCTTTATCAGCATGACCCCATTCAAGCATTACACAAGATTAAGTCATCTCAACATTCGAGCCCTAATTCCTGTCTCATTGTGCCATATTGGATTACCAAACTTCGGGGGGTAAGGGTTTGGGCTGGGGGGTGAGTCAAAGACCTCTGATGTCTAGTGTAACAAGTGCCTTGACCCGGCGTCCGAGGGCCATAGAGGATGTGTGGGGAGGACAATGCTCCTGAGGCCCTTTGATGCTGATACCATCTTGCCCGTGTGTTCTCGAGCTTGGCCCCCTTATTTCACCGCTGAATGGGTTTACATCAAGTTACCTCTAATTGTGTCTGCAGATATACCCCAGATCCAATAACCCTGCATTAATGTGAGACAATTACGGGCTCTAATGATAGCGGTGGCGTTACGGAAGCAGATAGAGTATGAATATGAAATGCAAGGCTGCGTTCGCGTGTGGGGTTGCTAGGGTGATGCCGTCACCCATCTGTGACCCATCTGCTTGACAAAGAAGTCTCTGGAGCTTTGGCCTCCACTGTGTACTCCACTGTTCTTTGTGAATATAGTTTAAGGTCTTGCATCAGCACCATGATCTTTGGTGTGAATGGGTTGGTTACCAGGGTGATTCTTCCAGTAATTGTCAAATATGAAATGCATTATGGTGTGCAAAATCTTGAATAAAAATGTATTCAGATTCAAATGTGAAATTTGATAGGTGGTGTATGGCATGCAGGAAATACTTGACATGATCTACCTTATCAGATCTGGTTGACTACACTTTGGTTTAAATTAAAATCAGTCTCTCAAGTAGTGGCATCACCTAGCCGTACAGTGGCAGGCAGGTTTGGCACACCAGGTCAAAATATCTGTCACTGTGAATAGCGTAGATGATAAAATGATGACAGAGTTTCCAAAACGCATAAAGTTCCACATTTCTTTAATATTTTAGGCAAGATTGCTTTGACAGTTTCAAAATAAGACAAAAGGGAATGGGCTTGAAGCAGTAGTTTGGACACCCTCCATTTTCAGTGCTTAGTAACACCCCCTTTGGCAAGTAGTACAGCTTGTAAATGCTTTCTGTAGCCAGCTAAGAGTCTTTCAACACTTTTTATTGGGATTTTCACCCATTATTCCGTGTAAAAGGCTTCTAGTTCTGTGAGATTCTTGGGCTGTCTTGCATGGTCTGCTCTTTTGAGGTCTATCCACAGATTTCTGATGATTGTTGTGGATGGTTAGGGGACTGTGAGGGCCATGGCAAAGCCTTCAGCTTGTGCCTCTGGTAGTCCGTTGCGGATTTTAAGGTGTGTTTGGGATCATTATCCTATTGTAGAAGCCATCCCCTTTTTATGTTCATCTTTTTTACTGACAGTGTAATGTTTTGTCTCAGTGTTATCTTCTGATGACGCCATGAAGGTCATATTTGTGCTGAGGTCACTACAACAGTGCACCACCACTCCAGAGTCTGCTACATCTTCCTGAAGGTCTTTTGGGGTCAAATTGAAGTTTTGAAAGCCTTTTCTAGTTTTCTTGGTCTTCCAGACCTTGACCTCGACCATTCCTGTTAACTGCCGTTTCTCAATTACATTACCAACTGAGAAAACGGCTACCTGAAAATGCTTTGCTAGCTTCTTAAAGTCTACTCCTGCTTTGTGGGCACCAATTATTTAAATTTGCAGAGTGCTAGCCCATGACTGCTGATTGTTGGGACAAGGTTTAAGGAGTCAGGGTATTAAAAGCTTTGAAATTAGCATGACCTGGCCTTTCGTAACAGTGATTGTGAACAAGCCATAGCCTTAAGGCCTGAGACCTAAGTAAAGTTATCTGGGAGCTCAAATCTCATTGTGGACTGAACAGGATGCATGGCGCATCTTTTTTTTCACTCTAAAATTGTTCAAAACAAAAATAAAACACTAATCTTTTATTCACTTATCCTTTGACAGTAACAGAAATTTTGACCAGGGGGGCCCAAACGTTTTTATGCCCCTGTATGACTTATGTAAGCATGGGGGTCATATGGCCCCATTCTTAGTTCCCTATTAGCAGTCTCTAATTCTGTCCCACTCTCATGTCATACCACAGGGTGGATCCACTGCATTCCCCCAAATGAAGAAAGCGATTTAATAACATTAGCATTGCAGCAGAGCTGTATGTTTTTACCCTGTCAGTTGGATACACAAGACTGATCATCCGTGCCTCTGTAGTACAAAGCGGAGGGTGAAGAGGAGTTGACAAGTCTTTCATGTGCCATACATCTTTTATGAGAGCCATTATCAGCCAACAGAGCAGAGCCATCAGACGCCATCTGGAGGACTTTAGCAAAACAAAATTGCAAAAATGGAATTTTGATTAACTTGATTAGAAAGGCCCAGATCTAATTTGCGTGGGCATTGAGGGAGTTCTGCCCATGATCACTCTGGTCATGGAGAGTTTAATTGCATGGAAAGGGGGTGAAGGGACACCCAGATAAGGAGATGTAATGACAGAGTTTAGACATGTTGCCATGCCTTCACTCTGTTAATCGCCCGCGTTTCTCTACCCATTGGTATGTCAGTGATTAGGAACATGCAGGGTTGGTTTAAATTATATTTTATAGTTTATCCTGTCAAGATATTTTCTGAAAACCAAATCTTCTGTAAACCAGATCACAAATAGGCTTACATTTTAGTCATGTACCATTCCCGATAATTGAAGCCATTTTAGTTAATGTTAGAGAAAAGAGCTACATGTCAGAGATGGCAAGATGATAATATCAGGACATATGATCTACTACCAGGACTTATTATACTCTTAAGATATGCCATCTATTCTCCATTCAATATCAATCAATAATTAACTCAGTTTCAAAGACTGTTTAATCAGGGCTCGAGAGAATATCATCGATTTTATCTGTAGTTTACGTTTCTTTTCAACCTACATTATGGTGTCATAGGAATTATGTCACTCATCATTTGATGCCATTGATGTCGACCAGCTATCTGGAACAACTGAATGAAATGGATATTAGAATCTGTCAGACCATTTTATCATTCTATGAATCAAGCCTGTGGTCTATAGGTCTGTCAGCTGTCATAAAGGGACAGCCACCCTTTCCCATTTCTACCTCTTCATATTCACCATTGTTGGAAGCCACTCTTCCTCCATTTTCTTCCCTGTCTACTTGAATAGACTTTAACTTGAACATCGTAAATGGTAAAATTCTTGGACACAGGATTATTCTATCTTCTTATGCTATATTGTTTGTATACATATGCACACACTATAGAGTCTTACCTTTCCAAACACAGCTAGGAGTTAATTTCACATTGTTAATGTTGACTGAAGGATCACTGAAGTGGTGTATGTATGTCAAGGGATCCTAGAGGAAAAAGAGAAAACAGTGTCTGTCAAACAGTCAAATCGTAAAAAAGCAGGGGCATAATTATGCCAGTGGCTGTGATTACACAGTGTTGTATGACTTCAGTCGGTCGCCTATCCCCTGTCGTTAAAGTCTGCAGCACTTTTGGATCCAAGAGGAAGTGGGCAATTGTACTTGGGGAGACTTAACAAAACTCACTGAACAGACTTTATCGCCTGACACATTTCTCTCCACAGAAATCTTTGGTCACGTGACCCAGTTCAATCTAGAAATGTATATAAAGTGTGTCCCAGAAGAGCTGGCATATACTTGAAGATTAATGAACCCAATTTGCCAGAGTGACCTTTTTGCTGCCAAACTGTGTAGACGCTAAGCCTCTTAATACAGGCCCTTTTTAAAATGTTGTTATAGAGCAGGCCTACAGATAAGGAGGAGGAGGGGGGAAATTAACCATATCAGAACTTTGAAGGCGCCAGGATTAAAGTCACTTGAAGCAACCAGCACTTCAGACTGCTTCAAAGGAGTTTTAATGGAGAGCATTGGATAGTTTGATCAGGTTAAACTACACCAGTTGCACTGAATTCTGGGAATGTTTTCTGTATAACCTTAACTTAAAACTTTCCCCATAATACAATGTACCTAAGAGAGCCATAAAGAAATGTTCTTATGTAGATTTTTCATATTTTTCCCATTTATGCAAATTAATGAGTCACAGGAAAAAAATATGCCCATTTTAGGACTACATCTATAAAGTAGTTTCTATATTGCATAAATATAATGCACTTAATGACTACCTTTCCACAGTTTGAGTAATATAAGCATGAAATGAGTATAAAGGCTTTAAAAGTGTTATATTTGTGCATCAAAATATAATTTGCCTTTAAGCACATTGATACTTTTGGTCTCCTTTCTGTTTTGGGAGCCACATTTATTCCATCAAGATGAATAGGATCACTTTACATGGAGACAGAGAGCATGGGGTGGCGTGCTGTGAACTGAATAATTATCAGAGGGATAAATTAACATTACCAGCGATACGGAAGAGCACATCTCAAAAGCAAAGCACATGGTATTATGAAGATTGAAACTGGCATTGGCTGGGAGATTGATCTTAATGCCATTCATGTGCAACAAACCGCCTACTTTAGGGCATATGGACCAAGACTAGCGCCTCCCTGAGAGTATTTAAAGATATGCTCTTTCAGATATATTAATCTAAAGGAATCTGAAGTGTCTGTAGCCATTTTGTCTTTCTGCATTTTGCATTCTGTTTCTACATTATTATGCTAAAGACAAAATGCTATTTCAAACAAAGACAAAATGCTGTTTCACTCTAATTTCTACAAATGCATCATCAACCAGCCACCCCCTAATATGTAGCTTTGTATCTGGGGTTGTTGGTTTTTATGAAGGATTATAAGAAACATTCCCAAATAATGTGACATTGCACACTTAATAAAAATACATACAGGTTGCCAATGCCAAAACAGAGTGCAGAATATCTCAAACAGTCTGGAAACTATTAGGTTATTCTTATGTGATTTACAGAAACTTTCTGTATTCTGATATCAAATGTGCTTTGGGGAAAGTATTTCTCGGAAGAGATCTAAAGGTTCAAGCCCTCAAAGGTTTAGCAGCTGGCAGCGTGGCTGGTCGATATTGAACAGCTTTTTTGTATGGCCACTAAAAGGAGCCACTGAATGCGCTCCCTGAGAGCAGTGCAGACTCGGGGCTGGCGGCCACAGCACTTGTTCACAGTGGGCTCGGATTGCACAGAAGAATAAGAGGGAGAAAAGGACCCCAGTGAGCCGATCCGTCTCCTCGCTGGAGAGCTGTAACCTCCTGTTTGCACACAGCTAAATTTTGGTGACAATTTCACAGCTCCCCTTTCACAGGCTAATGAAAAGGGGCAGATTCCATCCTGGTTACTCAACCCACAAACCGGGGGGAGAGGAGGTGGGGCGAAAGGACTATCATGGGAAAATCCGAACCTTTGGCATCTTCCGAGGGGGACATTCAAATGGATACCTCTGGCCGGCGGGCATCGGCCCTTTGCAAACAGGATGCGTAATGGGTGTGAAATCTGCATACGGGGGGTTGCTCTGTGCGAGCTGGAGAGGGGAAAAAGGAGCCGCATTCAGGCCTCTCCACGCTGCTGATGCCCCCCTCGGAATGTTTGCTCTCTCCTGTATGATGTATACATGCATTGTGCTCCATATGCAGCCTGACCTAGCCAGATGCCAGATGTATAAACACCCAAGTCCACCACTACCCCCTCCGCTCCATATCCCTCTTTTCCTTTTTTCCTTCAACTAACAAGTGGGCTGACTGACCAGGATGGCTCCCCGCCACTCCTGGCCACCGCGGCAGGGCCAAGATCCCCAGCGCACCAGCCAAAGAAAGTAACCGCCAAGAAACTGCCGCCATAATGCTGCTCTATGTAATAAGCTGAGCACTCTTTTTTATGACACTTTTAAATAGTGTGAAAATAAATCCAAGCTCGAGCTGCGCCTAGAGCCAAAGGTTTCATTGATGCCTCCAGACACAGATGTTATGTTGGACACACATTAATGCAGAGTGAGAGAATACAGTAGCTTATATTGAGTTATAGCTTCCATCGGCTCCCCCCTTTCCCGGAGGCATTTTAATAATATTAGACTCAGATCTGGTGGCAGGGAGAAATATAGTCATAATAAATGTCTTGAAAAGGTGTTCTCTTCCGTGCCTAACTAATCAAAACTTCCAGAAAGTAACATAAAGCATTATGAAGTCTGATAAAAGACCACGTGGCTCCTTCATCAGGCTGAAGCCATTTACACACTTGAGGCCTTTGGCCGTATCCTAAGCATACTATACTGCTGGAGAAGGGGGCCAGAGAAACAGAAACAACCACCTCAATAGATTTGAATGGACACTTGGGACTTTGCTATTGTTTTATCATTGGATGGTTTTGTTTGCATGAGCCTTTCCATGCCAAGCTAGCCATTGCTCTAAGAGAAGTGTATTGATCTCTCTCTCTGTAAAAGAGAGAAAGGAACAAAAAAAGAGACATCCCACAGCAACATCAAACGGAATCCACAGCTGGGGATATTGTGGGCGTCTTCAGTACAGTAGCGTTGCTCTTTGTTCCTACTCTCATCTGGCTAAAAACCCGCTCCATTTGATTTGGAGCCAGCCTCGAGTGGCAGAAGAACAGTTTCCCACCGCTAAACAATAAGTTCTGTGGGCTCCGAGAGGTGGCGAGAGGCATGGTAGGGGGAGAAGAGAGAAAGGGAAGGCACCCAGTCTGCAGGAACTAATAAGCAGCTCATTTGGCAAAGAGGGGCACTTTCTCCGCCTGGATGAAAAGAAAGTGGAAATGTAGGACTGGCCTGCGAGGGGAGGCTCCAACCAAGGTCTCCGACATGGCAGGGCTGCTACTGTACAACTGCTGAGTAGTCCATTATCCTCCCCAAGTGCTCTGCATCTCAATGGCCCATTCATGCCACTGGCAGCACAGTCTTTGAGAGGCACAACCACGCACCTGAGAGACTGCTGCCAGCTCAGTGCTGGGCGTTTGGCTGCCTCCATGCAGAGTCCATTAGTCATTGCTCAGCTGTAGCGACTGTCATTGATGCTATTTTGCCACAGAGAAAATGACAATGTGACAGGATGTTCTAGAATGTGAAGAAGTGGCAGCTCAGGGGCTCCTATTTTTTGATTCGCTGAACTATAGACTGTAAACAAATGTAAAGTACTGGCCACGACCTTACATGACCCTAAGTTAGTTAGGGTTTTCATGAGTTCAGTCTGGGTTATCAAGTGCGGTGAATGAGGAGAGCACTGGAACTGAGTGAGAGTCTCTAATCCATGATAACCATTTCTGGTCATCAGTTAATTTGAGTTGAGCAAGTACTAAAATAAAGCTAAATGTGTTCCTCAACTGATTGGAAAATATCTCATAGATTTTTAGAAATCTTTTTGAAAATAGTGTTCATTCAGCCCATATCTGCAGCATATCTGCACTGCATGATAAAGCCATCTGGCACTCAACATGCACTGAAAGGGCTGTTAATAGCTATCATGTATGAAGTAGTCATATAATGTGCCTCTACGTGTCTGTTCGGTCTGTGTCACCACTCTTCTGCACAACACAAACACCTCTTGAACAGGCAGCATTCAAGTAAGGTGTGCGTTCCTGGTCTGTAAAAGTCAGAGGGGAACATGGTGACGGGGATCTATAAGCTGTGCCGCCCGGTAAACCTCAGCAGTCTCCCCCAGCAGCGCTCTGGCACCGCGCCGCCTGCAGCTTCTTTCCCCATTTCATATTCACTCAGATATTCATTTATAAGTACATCTGTTTAATTACCTCCCCTGAGCCCGCCTCCATTAAGTCCCACTCAGACTCTTCTGGAAGTCCTCTCAGAGGAGTAACCGTGTTCTTTGGTCTTTACTCCCCCCCTCCCACAAAAAAAATAAAACAATCAAGTGTCACCAAACCTAAGTGTGTTATCAAGTAGAGTAGTGTTTACATTTCCCAACACATGTGTCAATCATCTGATCTCCCCCTCAAAAAAACATAGATGTGGGTTTATGGAAAAGTGTTGCGCTAGACAAGTAAATTGAATTTCTATCTGAAGGTGGTTTGGGTCTGAGGATAGAAATGCAAATGAAATTCAGTCTCTGCCAGCATTTAGTTAGAAGCTCCTCTGTGTTCCTCTGGAGACAGAGCTCTCTGGGAATCAGTGGAAGTTGTTGACTCTAATTGGTGATTTTGGAGCGCTGGGAAGCCGTGCTCCAAACTCACCCATTAGTCGCTTCAGTGCCTGTGCTACGCTAATCACATACTGTAGATGTCATTGCCCATTATGGTAGAGTCTACAGCTAACATTTACAACTGTGCCTACTCAAACTAAAAAAATGGAGGGGGGAAAGGGTGAAAAAAGACAGACAGACAGACAGACAGAGAGGTGGACAATACAGTGGTCTGTGTGCTTTATCATTAGGAGTGCTCGAATGTTTTTTTTTTTAGGTCAGAAACTAAATTAAAGGAAGGTGACTCCTTAAAAGTTTAGCTCACATAAAGTTTAAAACTGAGGCTCACATTTTGTCTACAGGCGCCGTTCTTTTAATGTAATATTGATTGGGGGGGTTACATCAAAGGGTGTCGCTTTGCCCATTAAAACGGTTACGATTCTTTGAGTCAGTTTTGTCATTTAAAGTAATGGAGACATTTATTCGTCTTTAAAGAACACATCCTATAGGTCCCTAGGCCTGCTTGGGTTGAAGCTTCATTAATGTTTTCAAAGGTCTCTCGAAACAAATGATTTGAACTGCTCTCAAAGTCATTTTGTTTTATTTACACTGACATTTAAGTGTATGTGGCCTACAGAGCTGTGGTAGAGCACTTAATGACACACAGCGATACATCATTTTGAAAAAGGCAGCTTGAGGCTTGGCTAATTATTGGTTTCAGGGTGTTTACAAGCTCTACGATCCTAATGGAGGTCCCAACAGTCTTGCTTTGTGAACTATAAACCTGTTCATATTCTTCCCATTAGTTGTTTGTGTAATTACCACCCAACCCTTTTGTTTTGTGAGTGATATTTGAATCTAGCCGTGAGCTCTTGCACTGGAGACCTTACGGTATTTCACTCTTGAACTAGAAAAACTCAAATGCGCTGTCAACCTGAGTATCCTCATTTCCATGGTAGGCTGTTTTGCAAACACACATTTAATCAGAATTCAGGGCAGCCACTTACAATGGTGCCCTTGGCACTCTGTGTTAAGGTCATATCTATGGTTGCTGCTTGCACGAAATATCCAGTACGCAGCGTGATGTGATGATTACACATACTGAGAATAAGGGCTGTAGTTACAGTCTTATTTGAAAGGACAGTGTATGCAATCATCATAAATAACTGATGTGCTTTGAATACTGTCCTAAGGAGTCCTTTGCTGCATTTGAATGCCATGCCTCTCGTTGGGTTTGTCAATGTAGATAAGTCCATGTAGTTACCACCTCCTACTGTTCCAAATAGACAGAGACTCATTAGAACCATATGCCAGGCTGCACAATTGGTAAAGCTGACATGCATTATACATGGGTTCTAATACATGCAACCAAATGGTGCCAGCTTGCTTTGATCTAGATGAGGGATTTCCAAAAATAGCTAATTGGTATTCATCCTTGCCGTTGCCATTGTGCCTCCTCTGCATGGTTATATTTTCTGTAGGATTGAGCGACTGTGAGAAGAGTCAGGGCCTTAGAGGAAGAAGGTTAGCTTTAGCCTGCTATTGAAGGTTAGCTTTAGCCTGCTATTGAAAACTACTGGAGCATTTCGGCTGCCTCCTCCCCCTCGCCTGTTGGGCGGCTGGGCCGTGTCTCAATGTTTATCCCCCTTCTGCCATCTGAGCTATGGAAGTTCACCACAATACTTATTCTCAGCTCACCAGAATACTTACTCTTAGAATACTAAACTGTGGAGCCTGGAAGCACAAGGAGAAAATGAAGCCATACGAGGAAAAGGAGAGATGTAATCACCTTCTTACAGCGAAGAGGTGAACAAAGTCACCAATGAAGACTAAGAAGGGCTGATTGCAGAATTGAGAGTTGCAATGCCCCAGGTGAATGATAAGATGTTGATTATAATCCTCAGGCATCCAGACAACAACTCTTTTCAAGATAATATCTCTCCTTCACCCGTTTTGAAGGCGCTGAAGGCTCATTTGAGAAAGTACATATTTCTACTGTGCGCATTGTACTACCAGTGCCAGAAGACAACACCAGGGGTCTGAAGGAGGGCTCTTAGCTACCACGACGTTCCCTTGTGTTCAGTGGGTTTCATGGGCTGCACCCCCTCTAATGTAGGGGTCCTGTGATGCTCACTGATGAGAATGAATGAGGGACAGCCGAATGAGGGGGGAGCTGGGAGACGTAGTGCAATTTTCCCCGTGCCAGAGGGGAGCCAGGAGGGGAGCGGGGTGTTTAATCTAATCCAGTGGCCTCCCATGGAGGGATTGGGAAGGCAATGGATGTCCTTCCTTTATTTGAACACCTCTCTTGCTTTTTTTCCAGACCATCCGGGATGACGTTTCCCAGCCACCCCTCTCCGTACTGGGAAGATTAAGCTTTGCGGTGATGGCAAAAAGGTGTTAATTATTTATTGATATATGAACCTCAATATTTCGTCCTCTGAGGGCTGCTATAACAAAACCGGAGAGGGAGAGGGAGGGGGAGAGGGAGAGAGAGAGAGAGAAAGAGAGAGAGAGAGAGAGAGAGAGAGAGAGAGAGAGATGGGGGAAAAAAACAAATGCAGCATACTATCTGCTCTGTGAATGAGAAATGGTCTTTATCATTTATTTACCACTGTGGCAGGAGTGCCTCCGGAAGTGAAGTTTAAGAGCAGTGTCAACAGACAGAAGATCACACTCCCACCATCTGCCCTCGCAGGGACTGCACCCACGGCACTGGGTCAGCTTCATTTATTTAATGCCAGCGTGCTGTATGAGAAATGTCAGCTGAGAGAGGACAAATGCTCCACTGCAACAACAAAAACTTGAGCCTGAGATGGAAAAGGGAAAGTCTGTTCTCCTTCTAGAACTTCAGTTCACCTAATCAATAGTTCTTGATGTCCTGGGTAGCGATGTGTTATGTTCAGTGAAATGATTAGACAAACTTGGGTTCAAATGGGTTTTTAAGTCCACTGCGAATCTCTCAAGATGTTGATAATTTATGAGTAAACATTAATGCACCATTATTTTAATCTCTGCGTTTGCTCTGTGTCAGCACACATTTGGCAATTAGGCATCATTACGGGATCATTAGCCATTTCACTATAGACTTCTCCCTTGATAAAAATGTCTCTCATTCAGCAGTATTGACCCACTTCAGCCTCTTTGTTGATTTGATTTGTCAAACCTGTCATACGCCCATTTTAAGATCGATGGGCATCCCTTTAGTTCTGCCCCAGGCATACCAACTACCCAAATAGACCACTGTACCACTCAGTCATAGTAGCCTAGTTCAGCTGATGCGCGTGTGCCAGTACATGGCCATACACCGCATTTCATTAGTCGGTACTTCCTTCAGAGTTCTTTGGGTGCATGTTTTTAATTAAAGGGTCAATGTAATTAAAATATTCAATCAAAATATGCTTAATTGATATGGTGCCGTTCATTTGATATCAAATGCTTAGCAACCCCATTGACTACAATGGGTTCACTGTCAGGGCAACACAGTTTAAAAATGAAGATGTTAGATAAGGCATCACTTCACACAATCAATTCGATATATTTAGACTCAAAACAATCTTTTTTGTGTGTCTTACACAAAAACAATGGAGCTCTCTAATAGATATAAAGGAAAATAAATTGGGCATGGATTATTTAAAAGTCAGTTTATTGTTTGTTTGCTGTGCGTTTATGAGAGCAGCAATTTGACTTGCCTTTGCCTGCCATTTGCTCTCCTGGGTGAGTGCTAGTCAGAGGTAAACTAAGGAGCAGACCTGTTGTTGTAATCCCTTCCTAGACTGTGATCTGTGAGTCTGAGCACCATTTGCTCATTACCCCGGAACTGTATGGTGGATTATGTGTCTTACGGCACATTTACTCCCTATAATATTTGATGCCACGTGCAGATGAGACAGGAGTTGACACAATCTCCCCATCTTTCACGACTCAGTTGTCATTAAATGTGTTCCTGGAGACAATTTAAAGTCCTAGAGATGAGAGGGATGTGAAATTCTTCTGATTTGAGAGGCAGCGAGGCTAGTTTTTCTCCGAGTCGTCATGACTAAGTAATAATGTATCCGGAGCTCATAGACAAGCGGCATTGTAAAGGGCAGGGGATGTTGGGAATTGCTGCTTTTATTGTTGTTGTTTTGGTCGTTTGAAGAAATGTGCATATGAGAGAGACACTCAGAAAGCAAGGAAACCCAAGAGCGATGGCGCTGTACTAATGTATGGCTGGTTCCCCTTAATGGGCAGTGACAGGAAACCAGGAGAACATGGCCGGTGCTGCTGGCCCATTATCAGTGAGCAAACAGCCAGGATACTGCATCCAACTGCAGTCCCACCGGCCCGGCTGCTGGCTAAGTGATTAGATTTACTTAGTGTGCTAATGCAATTACCGCTACTGTAATTTACAATGGCCAACAGGACACCCAGTGTGCTTAATGTTTTGTGTGATTAGGTGCAGGATGCTGTCAGACCACTGGTCCTCTCTCTCTCTCTCTCTCTCTCTCTCTCTCTCAAGAGAGAGGTGTGGGAGATTGTGTCAAAATATTTAGATTTTTTTCTCTCACTGGCTCATGCCATCTGTCAGCGGCTCCAAAGCTGTGGTCCCAGCTAGCAGTGCCGTCTCCTCTTCAAAAACAAGTGATCAGTCAACCAGCTGACCCTGCACTAATGACACCAGCACCACCTGATTCTTCTTTTTCTCTCTCCATACAACCATCAAGAAAGACATTTGTGCTGGTATTATATGCCATGGAGGTGAAAGCAGGCTTTTGTTCTGATGAGCAGCCCTGCTGACGGAACTGAACAGCCCTCTGTGGTGGGAGCAGGGAGCAGGTAAAGGGGCGAGCGAACATCGCCGGTCAGGTGGCTCGGGGGCTCTCTCCGCGGTGCTGTGCCCTCGCGCTCCCAGCCTGCCGGTGTAGAGCCGCCTCCAATGCCGTCGGCGACTCCTGATCCGGAGCCCGGTGCTGGGAGCAGCCGGAAAGTTTTAGGTCGTGGCTGCGTCAGCTTTGACCAAGCCCGGGGGATTTGAGGCGTGGAGACCGCAGTAATTAAAAACGGCAGGACACCAAAACTGTTAATAAAGAGGCTGACACTAGGACCTGCTTCTGCTGCCACCACGGCTACGGCTGCTGATCTGTGGGCGTGTTTGTGCATGTTTGTGTGTGTGTGTGTGTGTGTGTGTGTATGTGTGTGTGTGTGTGTGTGTGTGAGTGTGTGTGTGTGTGGTGTGTGTGTGTGTGTGTGTGGTGTGTGTGTGTGTGTGTGTGTGTGGTGTGTGTGTGTGTGTGTGTGTGTGTGTGTGTGTGTGTGTGTGTGTGTGCGTGCGTGTGTGTGTGTGTGTGTGTGTGTGTGTGATGGGGTGTTTATGCGGTGCAGTCAGCTCACGCCTACGGCGGCTGATCAGACGGCGACTGACACCTGTCTCCGGTGTGAGGTGGAGGTCAGGGCAGAGGGTGTGGGAGCATTAGCAGGACACTGTCACTTGACCAGCCATGAACTCGCCCCGCAGACAGGGGTCGTCCTCAGAGGCGCAGGGTGCCTTTTCCCCCTCAGAATCTGAATTAGGCATGTGAAGTATTTGTGATGTGTCAAGAGGGGCAAATGTCATTTTTCTGAAAAAGCCAAGTCAATTTGGCAGGTTAGACTTTTAATGAATAGGTTGATGCAGTGGCGGCTCGCCCATAGGGTGCGCTGGGGCTCCGCCCCCCCGCTGACCTGACTGCCTGTTTTTCTTTTCTTTTCTTTTTTAAATAATCTCTCATTTTGAAAAAATAACCTGTGTTAATACAACGATATTGATGATTTTGCTTTAGAATGGGTTTAGAACTCTCCAAAATTATATTTACATTACATTCACTTTCAAGTTCCACGTTTAAAACGTGAACGTTTATCGTTTTTGGTGTAGTAGCCAATAGGATGTCTTGCCGGGGCTCCTGGTCGATCAGCCCGTGTGTGCTGTATTTAAGCCAATGGCTCCCCTGTTGCTAGGCAAAAAAGAATACACATCCGCCAATCATCGTCGAGGAATTTTATGGGTTACGGGCGCTGAAGGCTAGAGCCCCTACCAAGATGCACCACTGCTTGTTAACAGGTATTTTCCATTCGAGCAGAGAAGTGTTACGCATGGCGACGTCGGATGTAGTTGTGGGAACTCAGCTAGCCCCAAATTCAGTCAAATCCTTACATCTGCATCCCTTTGGAAGAAGAACTTTTGCGGAAAAGCTAATTGTTAAACAACTCGGACCAGACAAGCCAGAAGTGAAAATAACCCAACAGACGGGAGAAAAGGGGAAAACATACACCAGAAGCTTTTCCCGAGATTGGTTCGATCGAAAGGCATGGCTAGCTGTGGGTATGTCAATGCCATCTTTTGTTTTCTTTGCCTGCTGTTTAAAACAAGTTCGTGGACACAGACAGGAATGACAGAACTGAAGCATTGGTCAGAACGCGTTTAAAAACATGTGCGGTCAAGAGTGCAATTTGTTGTTTCTAAGTTGTGAGCTGTTACTGTTTCATACCAGTTAAAATAATCTTTCTTCTCATACTCATACAGCTGCAGTATACATGTCTTTAAAAAAACTAAATTGTTGTAGTAGTTGTAGTAACAAAAAACTGTTGTTCCCTAGTATAATTTATCGTTATGTGTCGGCACTTTCTATCTGGACATGGACCATAATAAACATGTAACTTGTTCATTATCATTACCTGTGAAACAGTTGATTTCTACATGGCAGATATATTAATATTGTCTTTAGACCATTGGTATTGACTGGTTTGAGTTATTTTATTGGTATAGGCAAGGGGCTGTTTTAAAACTGAGCAGCACTTCTCTGCATCAACAGCTCACGTCTCGTTTTTAATTTATTGGCCTACATGAAATAGCGAACAACAAATTTATCATTGTGAATGATTTGGGATCTCCGGCTGGCCACCCGAAAATGCACCAGAATGCAGGAAATCACATCTACGAAATTCAAAAATTTCTGGGGGAGAACCCCCAGACCCCCCGCTCAAATAGCCCCACCAAAAACAAAAATCACCAGCCGCCACTGGGTTGATGTTAATATTAAATGAAGTTTACCTTAAGCTTGCTCTGAATACTGAGAGGCTTATTTGAGGTACCAGCAGCAAATTCATTCTGAACTTTTTGGGCACTTTGATTTCCCCCCCTGAAAGAAGAACCTCTCACCTAAGTAGTTGTAGAGAGTATTTCTAAATTGGCTTTGAAGATATTTTTAGAGCCATACAAACACCTTGAATTTTGAATGTTGAATCTGACTGAATATTCAGAATATTCAGAATACGTAGTTTTTAAAGAAAACTACGTATTCACTCCAAGGGCATTTCCATATTAATGTCAGCATACATTTAAAATAATTAAGACCCATATTCAAAGCTTTGAAATGAAAACCCATCTGAATGATCAGTGAGCGTGGACAGACCCTCCTCTCTGAATGATCATTGCGATGACATAGCCATGATCACAGACTCCTCTGATAATGCTGCCCCCCCCCCCCGGGGAGTCAGGTGTCAGCAGGTGCTGTTGACCATATGTGTCTGATCTTTGGCCTGGGAATCTCTCTCACACACTGACCCAGTCCAGACCCTGAGCACAATAAGCAGGCCCAGGTTCCCAGCTGCTACAGAAGCCCTGAATGAGCTGAGTTGAGCTGGATTTGACTTAAGACGTGTGGTGCTTGCCCATTGAGCGTAGTCGTGGCTAATTTAATTTAGAGCTTTGGAGGGATCTAAGCAAAAACCATTGGGTGCTGTGCCATTATTGTTTATGTGAAAAACCAAGTCATCAGGGCGCTCTGTTCACTTTTGTGACACCTTTTGTTTCATTTATGTTCATACCCATGATGCCTAGGGAGACATATGTTGCCTGTTGTCATGGTAACCCCAGAGAGCTAGAACAAAAGCCATTTCTAGTAGATAGCTGTTTTATTAATGAAGTAGTTTAAGGTATTTCCAGCTACGTAATACAAACAAGCTAGCCTAGCACAGCTTTGCCCCGGAGCAGTTGATCTATATTATCTATTCTCTCTTTTGAATCATTCACTGCATTAAAAGTCATTAAAGAATATTTTAAAGTAGAAAGACTTATAAGTTTCCTTGAGCCTAGGGCCATGCGTGTAGTCACTGGGTGTGGGTGTCACTGGTGAGTATTTTTGCCCCGGGGCCTTGTAGTGCCAGCACAGTCTCTGTCAGTCAACCACATCCTCAGTCCCGCCTCCGCCTCCTCCTCCTCCTCCTCCTCCTCCTCCTCTAACACTAACTGCTCCGCTTTCACTCTCTGACCAGACCAACAAAAATAGGTCAGCCGATTTCACATATGAAAAATGCATGCCGTTTGCGTGCACGAGCCTGCCCGAGTTATGGATAAATGAAAAAAGGGGGTTCAACAGTGCGGTTTCCGACATGGCAGCCCTGAGTTCACACAGGCAGCGGCGTGTCGAGCCTCTCTGAATAGCGTGTGTGGGTCCACTCTTTTCCTCTCACTGTGTGGAGAGGGAAGGACACCAGCAGAGCTACCCTGGTGGGCATCTCTAGGCTCCAGCCCACACTACACTGGTCACATTCTATGGTGCTTAGACAAATTGCTGGAGTTACACCTGATACCTGCAGTACCCTGAGGGGGGGAGTCTCTAAAGGCCCGCTAAAAGGATGAGGTTCCTGTGACCGTTCTTAGTCGTAAAGATTAAACTGTTCCCAGATCTGTGCTTTGTGGCCTCTCGGACCACTCTCGGCTGAATGTGGGGGGCAGTGGGGGGTAGTTAAGGGTCTGTTGGTTTCTGCTTATTCTGTTTTTGGAAGACATTCAATGAAACAAGCTTCAGGGAAATCACCGGAGTCCATAAGACTCTTTCTCTCTCTCTCTCTATCTCTCTCTCTCTCTCTCTCTCTCGCTCTCGCTCTCTCTCCGACTGTGGTCAGCAGAATCAAGTCAAAGGCAGTGCTAATTATTCACAGTTGGCAGTCACTTTTGAGTGGGACTCTGCACTGCTGCTCCGCTGGCTTCACAACAAAACCATATTGTTTTCTTTGTTTAAGGTTGTGGGTCACAGAAGGAGAGGAAAAGAACTTTTGTAAATTAATGTTTTACCTTTTCTGTTCCCTGCCTCTACAGTCTCTTATTGTTTTATTGTGAGCCATTTCTTTTTTTCACTTCATTTTGTTTTGTTTTATTCAGAAATACAGATTTGAATAGACCTAGTGGCTTTTTTCAAAGTTCATTTCAGTATTCACAAGTTACTTCAATTTAAGATTAATTAGGCTACAATATCAATTGCTTTTGTCCAATGGCTTTTTTTTAATCAAATTAGAATTTCTCAATGGTCTTTAGAATATTAGTCACATTTGATAAAGTCTTCATTGACCTGTGAACGGTGGGTCAGCATTTAGAAGTCTTATTATTCTCTCTAAAGAAGTTAATCACATTGTTAATGGCCTGTTCTTTTCTAATAACATAATTATTTCACATTTAAATTGAAAACTTGTGAGGCAAACTTGAAGTGCAGTGATTTTATCTGTCATTACTTAAAATTGTTCTCCAGCCCATTATAGCTAATTATTTTTTCAAACATGAAATTTCACCAATCAGGAATTTTAAGAGACGGCCTCTCTCTGTTCAACACTCAGCTAAACGAATAAGAGCCATTCAGTTCTTTTCACAGGGGTAGAAAGCGGAACCATGTTGCTGTTCCTCCTCCATTCTCTCCTCGAAACCTTAAATTATGGGAGCTTTGCTTGTTTTTCTTTGTGCTGGACGGTGCTACAGACCCTCGTTTCCGAAAACCCCTTGAAGCACCCGTGACAGTCGCCAAGGATTTGGGGAGGCTGCAGTTGGTCTGACTGGCTGCTCCGGGCTCCGAGATTAATGCACAATTAGAGGCAGAGCCAGAGCCAGGCGGAGCGTCTGAGCTGGGAGCCGCGTCAGGGCCGGACAGCTGCGTGCCACGGCGACCCGCACCTGCTCCTCAGACGGAATGTCACCGCATCCCCGTCAATGCAATTTCACCCACCCCCATCATCTGGAACCGGCTGCGCATGACATGATCCGCATATCTGCCGGAGCCGTGGAGTGTCTCTGGAGTGGGCGGGGAGAGGGGTTGGGTGTGGTCTGAGGGGGTGGGTGGGCGGTAGGGGTAGATTTGGGTGGAGTCTGGCGCCAGGCCCATGGCGCATTGTCTGTGACTCTTCAAAGGGAATCTTAATTAGGCGCCCTCTTGAAGTCACTGACAAGCCCTTTTTGTATAAACAGGCCAGCAACAGGACGACAGGGAGTCAGGTAAACACCACCACGGGGAGGTCATTATCGTCTGCAGCAGTGGGAGGAGGAGGAGGAGGAGGAGGAGGTGGAGGGATTGCCTGGTCTCATCCATACCTGCCGAAATGCATTTGATTTAGCTTGGCAGCGGCGTCGCTGCCTAGCTTGGCTGTGTCACAAAGCCAGCCCTTGCGCGACGCTAATGACAAGGGAATGCCGCTGATCATGAACAGAAGTTCCTCTCCACCGACGCCTCCCTGCTAGGCCTCGCTCTTCTCCAATTACATCGCGTGGCGTTGTCCTCGTGCTTGTTACCGGAGAGGGAGGTGAAGGTCGTTGATAACAGCGGCAAAGTAACAACTCGAGAAGCATCCGTGTTGTTATTTTTCCGTCCTCCCCACTAGTTCTCTTTCAGAGCCCGCAAACAGCCAATTAAAGCTCCTCTCTCTTCCAGTCCAGTGTCCTCCCTGATGGTGTGAGCTGTGCCAGTTAACCTCATTAGCTGTACTGTATGTCTGAGAGTGGAGGGCAGAGAGCAAACAGAGGGGACGGAGCGCCGGGGTGGTCAGGGAGGAGACGTCCAGCGGAGCTTCATTAGAGGGGACCGGTGGCCGAGCCTCTACTCAGGGACGGGATCAGATCAGGAGTGGATAAGCCTGCTCTGAAAGCTGGCCAATACCAAATATCACAAGCCGTCAATCCATAGAGGCACTGGATGGGAGAGTGAACTTCGTCAACAATACACGGAATTCAGTTTTGCTTAGTTTTCAGTTAAGGAGGTGACCTTTTCACAGGTGTTAAACTGAGTTTTTTTTTATGTAAATATCAGGCTGATGATACCATGATAGGTTGACTTCAGACCATACAATGGTGTTTCTTGGCATGGTAGAAAAAAGACTTTAATATTTAAGCTGCTGTAGATCTGTTGTTACCAGAAATGATAGCTAAGCTTTGCTTAGGTGGAAGCTTTACCAGGAGAATTGACAGTCTCCATCATCCATCTATTCATTACTACTAACCAATAGGTGGCTTACGCGCATGTCTCACTCACTTCTCCACCGCTTTCAGTATGCCAACTCTAGCGCCCCTTCCTCCACCCCACTGACACCAGTTGGTCCCTATCTAGATCCTAGATCCTAGGTAGGCTCCTTGTCCTGCTTTCACCGGTCGGCAGGATCCGAGATGTTTTTGCCGAATTGTGGACCGAGACCTACGGCAAAGATTGTTCGTTGCCGTTTGCTGGATTGTGGATGGGGGCCTACATCAAAGGCTGTTTGCCGTCCTCCAGAGATTTTCCTTATCTTTGATCCATTATCTTTATGGCTGTGAATCCATCCAATCCTGCACATCTATACAGGACTACATTTTTTATTCAAGTCCTGCCTCCTGAGTCTTTCTAGGTAGAACAGCATTTGTGTGTATCTCTCTAACTTTATGTATTTGTCAGAATTACCACGGCATAACATTTATTTATTTATTTAGCTGTCACATGTATATTTAATGCATCTGGTCTAAGGTACCCTGGTAAGGTTGCCAGTTTTGTATGTTCTGTATAGGAGCATGATTCCTGTTAGTTGACATGGTAAGCTGCCAGGTGCAGTACATTATGGAAGCAACTAAAGGGAAAACAACCACAGATCTGGGTCTGGAAGTAAATGGAATTCTGCTGTTGCCTGTTACTCCACCAACATTCTTGGCTGAGGAGAAGGACGCTTTTTCAGTAATGTTCTTCTGTCTTGGCGCCACACCAGTTAAATGGCCCCCGGTAACTGGAACCTCATCCCATAAAGCACAAGCTTATTGCTTTATAAATGGATTACGCAACGTTCCATTTATTACTTAAGGCTGCGGGCTTTCTGGGAAGCAGGTTTTTTTGGGGGGGCCTTTTCTAGACACGCTCACCACTGGGCAACCCCCCCCCCCCCCCCCACAGGCCAACTCCATCGGAAACCCAAGGGCAGGAGAGTGGCCGCCACACACCTCTGTGTCTGGCAAGGCTAAAGGCAGCGGTGGTTGATGGCAATCCCCCCCAGCAGGATGGTTTGATGTGGGGGCCGCCCTCTCTTTAGCCCGGCGAAACCTGACTCTCCCTGGAGTCGCCTCGGAAGCGAGGGCCCGTCCTCATCGGGGAATTAGCTCAGGACACAAAGCACATTAGTGCAGAATTGGAGCTTACGGGCAAGTTGTGACAGAGCAGGCCGTTGCCTCACTTGACACTGAGGGAGAGATCCGGTGTGTGTGTGTGTGTGTGTGTGTGTGTGTGTGTGTGTGTGTGTGTGTGTCGTGTCCCTGGCCTTTGTAGTTAAGCAGACCAGTGGCAAGGGGCCACGTAGGGGCAAGTGTGTGTGTGTGTAAGTTTGTGAGACGGTATGCTTCTCCCTACGCAGTATGGCCCTGGAGAAACAGGCCACACACACACACACACACACACACACACACACACACACACACACACACACACTCACTCACATCCAGGTTCTTAATCCCCTCCCCTGAGATTAATTAGAAGATAATCAGAAAGAACAAGAGTTCTGCTACACAGCTACTAATTAACATTATGCCTGTCCTTTTGTCTTCACATGAGAATGACTTTGTTCTTTGCTTCGCATAAACCATACATACAGAGATACAGTACACACACACATGCATACATACATACACACATACATACATGCATGCATACATACATACATGCATACATGCATACATGCATACATACATTCATGGTACCTAATTGGAATCATGTTAAGATGCAATCTATATCATTTAACATTTCATTGTGGCCTATATTAATTATATACCCATACTAATTAAAATGTGGTGGTATAATATTTTATTAAAATGGTTACATGATAGCATATTTTATCACAGCTTCACTGCATGTATTTAATGGCAACTATACCAAGGGTGATCATTTCAGGGAGGCGTTAGGCACATCAGGAGTCAATATCTACTTCCGCTGTCATAACCAGCTGGTGCTTATTTCCATTAACGCACAGGGCTACACCATTAAGCTTTGTGTGTTTGTGTGTGTGTGTGTGTGTGTGTGTGTATGTGCGACGTGTGAGTGGATGTGTGTGTGTGTGTGTGTGTGTGTGTGTGTGTGTGTGTGTGTGTATCCCCGTAAGAGTGCATAGATGTGTGAAGGCACATCTGAGCCCTGAAGTGAACCCATCAATTATATATCAGCTTTACTCTTATGCTAGCATGAGCATTTAGCACATGGTTTGCAGCCAGTCATTCATGCTACTCCTGCCCTAGTCGTCAGTGATGACAAAACTCCCCTTCAATTATAAATGACTCTTACTGCATCTCCTTTCGTCGGTGCACATGAACGGTCCTTTTCCAATTTGCGAAGGCATCTGTATATTCTTCCGAGTGTGGACTTAGTGCATGGTCGGGTTTTTATTTTGGTCCCTGCGCCCTGGCCGATGAACTTCGGCCCTGAAGCATGAGATAAGGTTGTTATTCCGAGCACGGCCCCAGGGGCAGGGAGGGGAGTGTGACCTTCAAGGTGATATGCTCACCTTGATTTTGGAATTGCCTTTTCTTGGCTTGCGGTCCCTCCAATAGCGCCTTCATTAACTTGTCTGTGCTGAAATCCACCTTTGTTTATCCAGGGAACGTTAAGTCAGCATTGCTGAGTTCAACAAATGGTTTCATGCTTTACTGTTTTGTGCTGTCTGTAACACGGATCTCAGGAACTTTATGGAACTTGGAGTTTGTTCAATTGTGGCAGTAAAAGGGTTTTGTATGAATATACTGTATATGTGAGAATATAAGCTTTTAAAGCTGCCGATACATTGCAAGCACTTTGTCAGGGAATGGGTTGAAATCTATCTTGTTTGGCAATCAAAAGTAACTCTGTAGATGCAATCACCATGGTTTACTACAAAGGGATTGTTTCACTTCTTTGAGGCAGTCCTTTTATTGTTTGATCATTGTTTTGATGTTTATTGCTGGTCATTTGATCTCAGATTTCTGACAAAGAATAGATTTCCTCTCCAAGATGTTGATTTCTAGAAGCTTCCACGTCTCATTTGACTGTCTGTCATCTCTCTGATGTGAACTGGGCTGAGTGCTGCCTAATGGGCCTCTAATGTTACTGAAGAGGTTGGTGAGAAATGTGGCTCTAGATTACATTACTGGCAGAATATAAGGTTTTGTCTGCACAGACTTATGTGGTCAATCTAATGTCAACGTGAGTGCTCAAGTTTCAACTGCGAAAACCACATTTGGTCTGAATAATTGAGGCTGTGTTATGTCTCGCTACATGTTACTTGGTGGAGGCTTTCCCTTTTTTATTTCTGAATCTAGTTTTACACCTGCACCCACGGCCTGTCTCACATATCTAGTGCTGTGATCATATTCCGTCTGGGCTAGACAGACATGGGAGGGAGCATAGGATGATGGCATTCCATACGACAGCGGCATTAGAGAATACAGTATTACAGCAATTCAGAAACACTTTGACCAAAGTGAGTTTGACATCCCCAGTAAAATATGCTTATGGCGTTATTAAACCAAGAGGGAGATAGTTAGATTGTGTTACCTCCCAACAGGAAATGAATCTGCAAACTGCGTAATCCCAGACATTAATGAGATGAAAGCCTTCTGCTGATTGATATAGTCACCTGAAGTTGGGCACCGCTAATTAATCCAATTTGAATTGGCTGCAGCCTAAAACAACACCTTTGTATTTTCATATCATCACAGGACACTGCCGTAGAGAGGCCTAGTCTTTTGAAAGATCATTAAGAAGACTCAGTTGGAGACGGATTGATGTGCCAACTCACAGGTAAAAAAAAAAAGAGAAAAGGCATTAGTCTAAACGGACAGTCCTCCTAGCCGTGGACACGGAGGGAATTGTATCGAACCCCCAGAGTAATATGCCACCAGATCCCATCCACAGGTAGATCATTGACAAAGGTGCTGTGTTAAGACTAGTATCTATTAAACTGGCATTGGAAAAATGCTGGCTAGCTCTAGTGATGGAGTAGGGTGGATGAACAAGCAAGCTGTGGAGGGAGTGATGGCTTCAGCCCAGGGGAGGAGAAATAGATTAGTGAGCCTGTGGTGAAGAGAGCTGCCTAAGGAGAAGTAATAGGGCCTCAGAAAGCTGAAGGGCTGTGAGAGAGACCATATCTAGAAATGCGGGAAGGGCAGAGTCTTCCCCTGGCAAAGGGGAGGCAAATGGAAGCTGTGATCACAAGTTGGAGGACATTTGGAGACGTTTAGTGAGCTTTCCATCCTTTCTTATCTTTGTTTTTGAAGTGAGGCTTAAGCTGATCTGTAAAGGCTTTGTATTGTACTGTAAGTATTTGAATGATTTTCAGGATGTTTGGATACAACAAACTCTCTTTTGTCATCATAAGCACAGCTCCAATGTTTCTAAGCCGTGATGGGAGTAGGGGATGGATTTTCATTGTGCAAAGCAGGTCGAGAACTTCATTTTTTTATTTTTTTTCCCTAAATGAACAGCCATCTTGTGAGGCTTGTTTTTTCAATTTGCATTTTAGATACAGTACTTTCTGCATAATTCCGGCATAAATATGCAGACACCTTTTTGCAAACAACTGTTACTGTGTTGTTTTCTGGTTGCTTATATTAAAATCCAGCAACAGTGAGGCCCCATTTTTGCAAACAAAATCCACATGTGCACCAAAGAGTGAGCAGATTGAGACTCCCAGGATCAACGCGCCATGGGAATAAACACAGTTTGCCTTTGAAATCAGTTATTCACAACAACCCTCCCCGTAATATACCTAAGAGGCTGATTTCAACAGATGCCTTTCCTGAGGAATAAACCCAGCAAGGCACAGGAGGACTGGTCACTGCACAAAAGGGACAACAAGTCACCGTATTGTGAAGATGACATGCAGGTGGAATGGGAAATGGCTTTACCAGTCGCCGTTACGGCCACCGCTCTGCTTTCCTCATGCGTAATGTTCAGCGTCTCAGCAGCATGTATAATGCATGGGCTCTGAGTGTGGTTGGGTGGGGTTTGGAGCTAGCGGGCAGAGTAGAGTGCCTGAATCAGCCCAGGCATGGCAGTAGAACAAAGAGCGACTGAGAGATGCTACATCTCGGAAGTGGAATGAGATAGGTGGTGGGGATAGAAACAAGTCGGTAAACAAACAAACAAGCAAACAAGCAAACAAGCAGGCTTTCGCCCCCGTGGGGACTTCCTGAGTGGCACATAAATGAGGTTCCTCGTGTCCAACGCATGTTGACTCTTCCCTTACAGGTTTCAGCATGACACACTGAGCAACTGATGAAATTACAAAATGAGAAAATGTCTATATAGTTGTACCTATATTTGTAACAATGTGTGTGTTTTTTTTTTTTATAAAAGCACAACTGACATATTCAAGACAACAACAGCTAGTGAATAAATCTCTGTTTACAGTTATTTATGTTTAAGCCACCCCAGAATGGTTTTATGATAAGAGAAAGCCATACAGATATGGCTTTTAGTAATATCCCTGTATGTGGGAATGAATGGAGACCGTATCACATGAACTTGTTCATGTAGTTTGCAGTCAGCATGCATCATTATTAGACTCTGAGGCATTGGCAGTCAGGTTGCACAGCACCTCCATTCCTGGTGATAAACTACTGACGGCGCTTTCGGCAGAAAGGATTTTCCAGCATACATCAGCTTTAAGAGGGTTATAAATTATTTAGTCAGACTCTAGCCATTGTAATTATGCCCCATTGATATGCTGCCAGTACACCCATAAGTCCATGAAAATAAGTAATCGGATACAAATATACCCACAGCAATATGATTCAGAACTTAATAACTTTCTCATAAAAAGCAAATGCAGAACTGGAAGCTGGAATATAGAACCGCAGATTATAACATATGCAATGCAGTGTGCACAGGTGCATTAGCATGTGCGTATGTTAGCATGTGTGACCCCCATGCTTTCCATCTGCGCATCAAGTATTCACTGAGCTGTTTTCAAACCGGAGGAAAATAATGGAAATCTCAGCACACGTGTGCCTGTGCAGAGATAGAGATAGAGAGAGAGAGAGAGCGAGAGAGAGAGAGAGAGGGAAGAGAGAGAGAGAGAGAAAGAGAGAGAAAGGCAAATCGGAGAAGCACATGGTGTGCCCCCTTCTTACTCTATTACAGCTCACAATATCTTTCTAATATATATTCAGTGTTGATCTCATTGACCACTCTCCAGACACGTGACAGCTGGCATGTCAGAAGAAAGATAAGAAAACCTTATCAACCATGCTGAGACTGCAACAAATACAAAGAGAGAGAGAGAGAGAGAGAGAGAGAGAGAGAGAGAGAGGGAGAGAGGGAGAAAGATAGAGTAAATAAAGTATAGTATTGCATGCTGCTCAAAGTGCTGGCTGGTCAGCCTTTCAGTCAACAGAGAACGCTCCAGAAAGAGAGAGGAAAGAGAAGTGAGAGAGAGAGAGAGAGAGCGAGCGAGGGAGAAAGAAGGTTGACTTACTTTTAGGAGGTGATCTCCACAGGCAAAAAAAGGGGGGGGTGGCAGAGAGTAGAGTGTGGCTCGCTGGTTTCTGCAGGCTGATTGAGCTGTTACAGTCAGAGCTCGCTCACAACACGGGGGAGTACAGGCTCCGGCGAACGGGCTGTAGTTTCCTGCCTGCGCGGACGGCTCGCTCACTGGCTGGCTGGCTGGCTGGCTGGCTGGCGCTACTCTCCGGCGGGATGGCTGGTGGCGTGCTGCTGTGGAGAGTGGCTGCTGTGCTTCGCTCTGCTCGCTGCTGCGCAGATAGAGTGAGACTCTGCCCATTTCTTAAACTCCGGGGAGTTGTGTGCTTCCCACCCCCCACCCACCCACCCCCACTACATCCATCACCCCCTCTCTCTGCCTCTCTCTCTCCTCTCTCCATCCTCGCAACACCACCACACCAAGTAGCCAAAATTACAGCCAGAGTATTTAGCTGTTGTGAGATAAAGCCATATTCTGTGCCTCTGTTTTTTGGCGCTGAATGGGAAATCTGGGTGAAATAGCGGGAGCATTTGTGCACAGTGCTGGCGGGGAATTTCTGTGTTTGCGACTGATAAGGCATTTGAGCCGAAATCAAGACAATAGGCGATAATGTGAGACAAATTGATCACTTGCTTCCATGGCTTATTGTTTGTACGTCAAAATAAAGGCTCGAGCTACAGCAGAATGGATAGATATACATAGCGATACCAGACAGCTGGCTTGGTTTCTTTTATTTGGGTTTCCTCCCCTTTCACCCAATGATCCCATTCAGCCGGGCTCGAGAGGGGAGTGGAGCAGTGTTGCCGACTGTAGAAGTCAATTTCATAGTTTTGTCAAACGTAATTACCACCCCGAGAATCCTGTTGCTATTTTGAATATCTCAACTTCTAATCGGAGCACATGATAATTACAGCATAATGATGCCAGGTGTGGAATTTGCATTGTGTTTGTGGAAAGCCATTAGAGAGCTGCACGCACCCCTGAAAGAATCCGGGGGAAGAAGCGGGGCTCAGGGGCAGGCGGCGGCGGGGCGCTCGAGCACCCAGCCTCCCCGACTCAGGGGGACGTTCAGCTGGGCTCACAAGCACAAGCAGGCTCCAGGCTGTGGAGGTTTGGAAGAAGACAATCAGACATTCACTCAGCGGCGCTAGTGAGGACGAGACGACAGGGTCACTCCAGACAGAGGAGCAGGCTCAGCCTCGGGGCATCTTCTCCTCCTGACAGCCATTTTGTCAAGCTGGCCCTCTCTGTCAAGGACTGCTGGCATCTAAGAATCCATATCGGGTCTTTTTAGAGAAAGATAAGTCGTCTTCCTCTCTGGCGTTCCAAAGGTCTAAAAAGTGGAGCTTTGAAACCCTACCCTCAGTGAAGCTGACCCTTGTTAAGAGCGCACGCTTTATGAACTGCAAAACTGCCACCTTATGCCTTCCCAGAGCAATGCAGACAAACATTTAGGCCACACTGTATCACATGAACCACTCTTTAATAGTGCAATATAGGGAGAATTCTTTACAGGTCATGGGAATGTCACTTCTATAGTCAGGGCACTGGGAACAACGGACATGTAAGGACAGGAATGTCATCCCATCCTGGGCAGTGTAAATCGAACCCTCATAGGATATTCTGCCCATGTGGCACTCTGTCAGGCTCCAGGATGGAGTGGGATTCAGCCGCACTACCATCCACCCCCTCTGAGCACTACATCCCCCCCCCCCCCCCCCCCCCCCCCTGAGCTTCATTCAGGCAGTCATAAAGTTCATCAGTCACTGCAAGGATCCACTATTTGCATTCCCAATAAAGAGCACTCTGGGGCTCCGGCCCCATCATAACAGTCATTACGTGCCATGGAGACCTATTATTACCAGTGAGGGCTGCCCAAATCTCACTGTATTGCTCTGCTGTGCCAGTGGAATTTGAATGCTTCCCTGTGTGTGTGTGTGTGTGTGTGTGTGTGTGTGTGTGTGTGTGTGTGTGTGTGTGTGTGTGTGTGTGTGTGTGTGTGTGTGTGTGTGTGTGCGTTCGTGTGTGTGTGCGTGTGTGTGTGTGCGTGTGTGTGTGGTGTGTGTGTGTATGTGAGAGAGGGAGACAGAATGTGAAAGAGTAGTGGAAATACATTCTTGGTGTGAACATGCAGGCGATTTCCATAACTGAATTTCAAAATGCAAAAATGTGTAAAAAAGTGCAGCCGGGGCATATGGCAGAGGGAAGGCAATGATGCAGACCAGGATGTGCCAACAGCATTCTGCCTTTTCTAGTTTCGTTGTAAATATCCTTCAAAATTGCAACAATCTAAATGGTTTTGATGGCAACAATAGCAGTCTGTGTGCTCTCTCTCCCTCTCTCACTCTCTCACTTTCACCCTCCCCCCTTTGCTGTTCCAAAAGCTGATTGCGAATATGCGACCGCTTTAGATGGATTTTTGACGAAGTTGTAGGGTTGAGATATAGCCAGTGCTTTGAGTGATTACCATGGTGAGTTATAGTCATTTGACTCTCCAGCCAATCTGCACACATTACCAGCTGGGTTTCCATCCAAGTCATTCGCATATTTTAAGTGCATTCATGAAAATGCGGCTAAAGGAAAAGCAAGTCTGCGCATGTTTCCATCCACTATGTTTGTATGCGGATTTCAAATGGAGACTCTCCTAAACAAGGGACAGCTGTGGGATCAAAATGTAAGGTTGTCAGGGCAACTTTCATGGAGACGCCTAATAAAACTGCAACAAATGCGAATTTACGCAAATACACCCGTTTCCATCGACTTTAGTCGCATTATACCTTATGCGGATCAGGAGTTAATCCACCTCCCTCCAGTGAATAGATTTCTTATTTGACTTAGAAGATTTGATGTGAGTTTCAAGTGTTTCCACTCAGGATCTCCTATTTGAATGATCGAAATTTGCATTCAAAAGTTGGATGGGAACACAGCTACTGAGACATGCACCCCTTCCCCTTCCCCCTCCTATTTAATCAAAGGGTGTACATCATTCCCATGAAGTTATTCGATTCCTTTTGGCCCAGCGATCTCTCTAGTCTACCAAAGTGTGGCAGATACTAGAAATCCAATGGGTGATAAGTCCTCTGCTTGTGGACTAAATGTAGCCATCATTCACTTAGATGGCTTCATCCAGCCACGAGTCACCCACACAGCCCATTTGGAATCAGGACTGCGTATTATGCACATCTAGATAGACTATGGCCATTTACAGTATGTCTCCCAGCCACACACCGAAACATCTGAGAGGATCTGTCTGTGCACGAGTGTGTTTATTTTATTCCTTGATGCTAATCATGCAGGCTGTCCATATGGGCTAACCCCTGATCATGCTGGTGGATGATGCTGTCAGTACTAGAGATGATTCACCTGCCGTCGGTTGTGCTGATACAGACTTGAAAAAGGCTTGAATACCAAAACCCCCTCATGGGAGAAGGAAGGCTCTCAAAGGACAGAGGCTCAGCTGTCTGTCACAGAACCCCCTGCTGTGTGTGTGTGTGTGTGTGTGTGTGTGTGTGTGTCTGTGTGTGTCTGTGCGTGTGTGCGTGCGTGTGTGTGTGTGCGTGTCTGTGTGCGTGTGTGCGTGCGTGTGTGTGTGTGCGTGTCTGTGTGCGTGTCTGTGTGTGTGTGTGCATGCGTGCGTGTGTGTGTGTGTGCGTGTGTGCGTGTGTGCGTGTGTGCATGTGTGCTTGTGTGTGTGTGTGCGTGTGTGTGTGCGTGTATGTTTGCATCTGTGCAGGTTTTTTTCTGTTTGAAGCTGAGGACGCATGCTGGTATCATCTGCTTAATTCCAGTCTCTTTATGAATATGTAAGACAGTTGGGTCAAGTTAAGTAGACATCAATTAGACCATCCCCCTTCACTTACAGCAAAGAGGAGGGACTCTGTCTCTCTCTCAAGAGAGAGAGAGATATTGCATTACCTCAATTATTATGTGGTTTTGTGTGTGTTATAAAGGGCCCCTTAATGACAGCCATTTATCATTTCTGCTAGTGATATCAGATTATGATGCTGCTAGCCCCTTGTACCTTATTGTGTGCTGCTTGATGAGAGAGCAGTTTGACTGCAGTGAAATTTCTTGACATTTCAAAGAGTTTCTTGGATGTGTGTCATTCCTGTTTTCCTCCCTTTAAGTCTTTGACATGCTTTCACACAGGTGCACAGGCAGTGTGTGCTTGAGGAACGCATACACATGGCCACATGCACACTCACACGTTTAAAGAAGCTGTCCTAAACGTTTTTCACCCACAATTGAATTATAGCAATTAATGCACAAATTGGGTGCCCTTCACATTAACATAAATTAAGTATAGGTTAGACAGAACATTTAAAGGTGAACAAGCACTTTAGAAGTTTAGGACAGAACATGCACTTTTGAAGTTTTTGGTGACTAACACCTCAGAAACCTCTTAGCCATCAGACCAGCCCTGTCACACCACTGAGCCCTATGGATCTCGCACTAGCAGGGCTGTGTCTCTTAACTCGCAAATGGATCCACTGCACTTACTCTGCAACAATGGCCACATCAATCAATATTTGACTGTGTGTGTGATGCTCCCAGCTCGCTGAAACTTACATGTCCTTAATCTTAATTCCCCTGCTGGAGAATATGGTTGTGGTTGCAGTCTCATTATACTCTTCAGAAAGATTAAGTGGGCAATTAGAATGCTGAGCAGCCCACAAGATGTTACGACATGCATCTGCATTCATTTTTATGGTTTTCCTGACAGCCTCATCTCGATGAAGGCATTATATCGGAGGCTGTGCAACTGCCAGTTATTTTTTTTTGTTACCTTACTTTTTCTTTTTTTTTCTCGACGGGCGTCAGTTGCAGGAAAGCACATAAAACAGTTCTGGTTGTGGACAGTTAATAGGCTTACTTATACTACTTGTTTAATTAATATTGGTTACAGACAACCTAAACAACTCAAAATACAAGATATTCTTTATTTACCAGAGATATTGTAAAATGTTTGTTAATGCACTGGCAACTAATTGTCTTATTTGTAAAAAAGCAAAGCTTGTCTATTTAAACTGCTATTTGGTTTGTATGACATTTTTTTCCCCCATTCAGTCTAGAGCACTGAGGCAGCCCGGTCCATTCACTGCTGTTATAATAGTGCAGGTCAACCAAAGGGCATCTTTCATTTCTCTTATCACAAGCTCTGACACATGCCGTATCAATTCCCAGCTGAACAGCCAACCTGGTCACACATCTTAAAATATGACTTTCAATTCAGCCACTCTCTCCTCAGACAGAAGAAATGCTTCAGTCAGTTAGGTTTTCCGCCGTGTCTGAGCTGCCAATCTTAGAGCAATAAATATGGTCCCACTCTCTCTGGGTAGCCCTGTAGACATGTCATGTTGGACAAAGCCCTCCTAGCATGTATGATGTAATGTGGGATTAGCTAGCTTGTTGTTTGTTAGCTCTTGGACAACAACGTACAAGGTTGGGTGCTTTTCCTGGTGATACTGTGATAACAGTACATGCTGAAGACCAGCTGTCCAAACAGATCTAGTGTGACAAGCAGCATTGATCCGATTCCCTTTCTTCTGGTGGGCTTTTCAGACTGAGACTGTTCTCACTTTTGTCCTTCAGGACATCAGTTTGCCCCCTTCATTAACGCAGATTTATTAATAGACAAGAATAATATATTCAATTTTTTTTTTATTAAAATAGATGATTTGCATGCATGAATAAAGTGTTTGTGTTGTGCTTTAGGTTAGTTAAATGGTTCACATGGTAACTTCCAAATGGCACATGCCACACCACAGACATTGTTCAGAGGCTATGACTTAACCATTGACATTTACAATATACCCATCATGTGTGCATATGTAGGTTGCACATTTAGGTGCTCTAAATGAACAAATGCCAACTACTATGGCAATTCTTTACTGGCAGAAATGTTGTAGGTCAACCACATGGTCATACTGTAGGTCAGCCATATTCTCCTGGATGTACTTGCCATATTTCAATTGGAGATTTATGGATCAGAAAAGCAGTTAAAGCCTAAAAAGTAACGCTATGGCTACAGTCCATACCAAAAGTTTGAATATTACCGGTCTGGAATGGTTTTTCTGTAGTAGTATAAAGTAGTATATCTACTGTTGCCACAGACAAATTTACCATAGATTTCTATCTGTACGGTTTATTCCAGTTCCGCAACATTCGGGAGTGGAGGGGTCAAAAGAACGGTTCCCTCCCCCACGCTGCCCAGCACGACCCCTGTGAGGCATGCCACAGACAGAGTGCAAGCAACGTCATTATCAGTCTAGACCAGTGGTTCTTAACCTGGGTTCGATCGAACCCCAGGGGTTCGTTGAGCCACTCTCAGGGGTTCGGCAGGGGTCAAGACACACGCAGTATAGGCCGGTTCACACTAGCAATGTCGGGCCGTTTTTATAGATCTACGTGTTGAAGAAATCATATTTTATTTTTCAAATTACGAAGGGTTCGACGAATGCACTGATGAAGCTTGCAGGGTTCAGTACCTCCAAAAAGGTTAAGAACCACTGGTCTAGGCTGTATGTTTTTATTTGTCAATTATCATAAATAGATTAAAGTTACTGAACACAATCAGTTAATTTAAACTGGAAATTATGGAAATTGAATCTGGGTCATGGCAGCAATGTTAACCACTGGACCACCAATACACTTGAATGCTGGGGGCGTAGCCTATTAAGTCACTATTGAGATGGATCTGTAGCAATAGTGCTCGTTTTATCGCCACAGATTTCCATACCAATAGTCACTTCCGAAAAGCGATAGCCTCATTAGAATACGCATCTGATTCACTGCATTCCAAAAAGCATTATGTTCCTGTTCAACATCCTGGTTTGGAGGTATTCATAAATATATGCATAGTCTCACCCAAATGTTCACTATGGTTAATCCCACACTTGCTTTGAAATGATCACACTGCTTCTTTAGGCAGGCCCGTATTTGTGTTGAAAAATGACAACCCTTGCAGATTAATCTTGCAAGGAGTCTTCTGAATTTATGAAAACAAAAGAGCCCCATTAACACATCAGGCCAAGTCTGAATGGTAGCAAAGTTAATTTAATTTTTCCTTTAACTCCGACCATTCATGCATTATGCAATTCTATTTCATGCAAAGTCATCTGATACTGTATTTCATGTGCCGTGCCCTAAATGACCAGAAAACCATAGAGGAAACAGCAGAAACAGTAGAGGAAACTGAAATGGGTGGGAATGAAGGTCTATTAATTCCTCTGGCGAAAGAACACAACCCCAGGGATAGCCTGTAACTGTCTGTACATCTTCAATATCTGTGCAGGTTCCTTGGATGAGAGCTCCATAAATCACAAGTGTCATGCTCTGTGGTGTATGTCTGTCTGGGGTCAAGGATGACATGATGGAGAAACAGAGCGTCTATGTTTTATGCAGAGCGCACCCTGACCCCGTGACCCACCTACATATGAGGAGAGATGAACACAAAACACCCTGGGAATTCTCAAAAAAAAATCATCAATGCATTACAGTCTTTATGTCAGACAATCTGTAAGTATACCTTTGTTTGCCAACTAGCAACATTAGCAAGTGATCTACCATTGGGGACTGCATAACCATGTGCATTTGATGTGTTATTCGTGCCCATAAGTAACTATTACTGTGTTTTATAACATGCAAGCCAAAATCATTTTCATAGGAAGTGTATACGTATGTATGTGGATGTTATACCCACATTTTCCAATTCCCTGCATTTTACTTCTCAAGGATAATGTATTTTGTTGGATTGACACATGTAGCAACTCCATTTCCTTTTTGTCGCATTTATCTTTGTCAAACAGGATTGTGAGGAGCACACTGCATCATTTCTCACAAGACAGAAAACAGAAAAATAATGAACAAGCTATTAAAAAGGAGAGAGAACTGCAAAATAACATGATTAGCACAATCATCGTCATTAAAGGCAGCAGAGCTGATTAAGTTGGAGTAGTAATTATTAACGTGCGCTCCCATTTTTAATCAGTAAACTTTCGAGTGTTGTGTTAAATGGACGGGCTGCCCCCCCCCTCAGTGAGTGAAACCAATCATCACCTCAGGCCACCGGACCACCGTCATCCAAATGCGAGTCATTAGACAGGCTCCAGAAGTTCAGCATTAAGCCACTGCGGGCAGAGGGAAGAGGGCGCAGGGCAGAGGGCGGAGGGGGCAGGGTCGTGGGCAGCCGCCCTGGGAGGAGTCGCTCCGCTCTGCACTGCACTGCACTGTACTGTATGTGTGGAATTCATCTTTCAGGACTCATTTGGTTCATGAAGCTGTTTTCTTGCACTGCTTTGTTTCCCTGTTGCCAAACTTCATCACGGCGAGCCGCTTGACAAGGCCGCGGGCAGAGCCTCTACCCACTCACTCATGTAGTAATTCTGCCCCGGCTGCCTCCAAGTCATCATTGGCATTTAAGGCCAGCTCAGCCCCTTGTCTTCGGTTGTTTCCATCACTGCCATTGTCAGATGAGCAGGCCCTCCTTTCTCCCTTATGTGCGGGCAAGTGGCGAGTATGGAAGGGCTGTCAATCACTCTCCTACCGACAGGGCTCTTAGTTAGTCAGTGGGATGGGGAGGAGGAGAAGGATGCGGTACTCATGATCTCTTAGGTTGCACTTATCAGTTAATGGCAGGGGCCCATTTAGAGACCCATTGCAAATAACAGGTCTTTTTTACCATGAACATGTAATGGTTATTGTATTACACACATGAGGAAATACAGTACTGTAAATGGCTGTGCTGTGTTGTATTGTAATGAGTTTGCTAGAGGAACCATATGAATCAATGTTCCAAATACTAGTCCTCGTCTTCACATGGTTACTTCCTTACATAACTCGTTATAATAACGTTTGCCCTCATCATTTCACTAACTGTTGTATCTGCTGACAACCTATTTTAGAACCAGTTTTTTCTTTTTTTTTTAGAAATGGTTGCACTTTTTTTTTGCCCAGGGTGCATCCACAGTAATGTAGCCGGTGTGTTGGAATCAATAACACTGTCCTCATTTAACAGCATGCACTGCAAAGTTAATGAAGCAAACCAGCTGTCCGTCAGGAAGCCACTCTCCTTTGTTTCAGAGTTTGGAGCTTGTTATTTCATTTCTTTTCTTTCTTCATTTCTCTGCACTCCAGTGGTGTTTGTAAATAGTATCTAATTAGCAGCAGTTGTGTCCTTGATTGCTTAGCAGACTTAATGTTTGTGTTGTGATTTGGTGCTCTGTTTCCTGGTTGTAAAGTATAAATTCCCCATTTTTTCTTTTTTCCTTATCCTTGCGGAGGTTTAAGTGAGGGTGGGTAGCAAAATGACTTGCATTTTGATTTGGTTCGTATCGTGGTCTTTGCTGTTCCAGTCAGCGATTTCAGGCGGAATCTATTTTGAAAATTTAAGCGAAGGTCATCTAGAGGCCACATGACAGAAGCCTAATTTTGAGTTCTGTGACCCACAAAAATCTTAATTTCTCTTGCCTATCAAAGTGACTGGTTTACTTTTGGATTACTGTAATCCACAGTTCACAAGAACCAGTCTGTCTGTGCAGTCGTCAGCCCTAAAACTAGTCGCCCCTCCCTTTCCTCGTCTAACTTAGATGAGTCTTTTTTTCCCCCTTAGAGTAACTGCAAATGGTTCTGTCTAGAGCAGGGAACATTTCTAGGGCACCAACAGTTCTCCCCGTCTCGTAAGCTAACCACTGCACTTCAGGACTTGATGAGCCATTTAGCATTACAAAACCCTCCCTCTGTGATCTCTGAAAAGCTTGTAAAATTTTAACAAGTATAATGACCCAAGTTAATGTACCACTAATTCCTCTCTCATCATTTTTGGCATTAAAAATGAGGGCTATATTGACAGGCACAATCCCTGCTTATAGTGCGGACCTCCTGGAAGCCATATCCCCCAATTAATGCCTTTTGAAATGAAAAATTAATCTGAAGTGCCATTAGTGCTAATGGTTCTCTCTGGCACCCTTATTGGTGATTCTAGGTGAGTTTCATAATGTCATCAAGCAGCGATCACAGCGACAGTAAATCACACCACGGCGTATTCAAATTCAAATGAGGTTTTGCGTTCATCTGGGTGCTGATTATTTACAGCATTAGCCATTAATCCATTGAGGTTATTATGACAAAAATCCAATCCACCAGATGTATGCCTGACATGTTTTGCACCATGCTAACAGCGTCCTGTACAAATCATGCTCTCCCATCTATACATGCTTGTCAGTTGTGTTAATATCCTGTCTGCTTTCTTCAAGACTCTGCACAAACCGCCCTGGCACTTTTACAAATGCTTCATTTCACATGCTAACCTTTTCCTGCTGTAGTCGACACAGATGCTGCCCAGGTGATTGATGGCCGACTCTGAGCGAATGGAACCTGTGCGATGTATTCAGTAGGGCGATGATACGAATGTTACGGGGACTTTTCATTCATCCACATTGACATTTGTGGAGAGAGAGCCCGGCAAGGCTCGCTCTCTCCTACCAGATATTAGACCTCCAGCTAGGGTGTGTAATAGATCATAGCTATGCAAACATGGCAGACGGAGAGAGAAGGAACCATCCAGCTCCATGCGCATACAGTATTGTTCCACATTTTAGTGACCTTTTCCCAAAGAAATGTCAGCAGTGCAACAATGTACTCCTCGAAGACTGCAGGATGGATGTTGAGCTGTGGATGTCAAACTGAGCAGTGGATACCCCAGTGAGACAAAAATAGTGACCAAATATTGGCTCAAGGTTTTAGCAGATGTATTTTTGTATTTAAACACTGATCATGATTATTGACAAGACTGGCAAAATTAGACAATCAGACAAGGAGATTACATAAAATGTCATTCAACATTGGAACGAAATTTGGTCTCTCTCTACAAATGACCTCACTTTCCAACAGGTGAAAAAGAAGCAATAACACGTTGAGTGACACAAATGTATATTTCTTGTAACTGTGAGTACCCTGAGACCTATAGTATCCAAAGCCTGTGCGGTCTAGGTTTCTCCGGCTCCTGTTGCATTAAATTACACACATTGTTTTCCAGGACCCAGGAGGTTTTTCACCCTGTTTATCATTTCCGGAGCTTTCCAGCTCCTACCCAGCTGTTGCTGACAGAGCCGCCCCAGGCTCATACTGGAGTCGGTGCTTATGGCTGCTCTCTCTTCCACCTCTGCACATGCTGTAGTTGGCGCTTATGGCTGCTCTCCCTTCTACCTGGGCACATACTAGAGTCTGTGCTTATGGCTGGTCTCCCTTACACCTGTGAACATACTAGAGTCTGTGCTTATGGCTGGTCTCCCTTACACCTGTGAACATACTAGAGTCTGTGCTTATGGCTGGTCTCCCTTACACCTGTGAACATACTAGAGTCTGTGCTTATGGCTGGTCTCCCTTACACCTGTGAACATACTAGAGTCTGTGCTTATGGCTGGTCTCCCTTACACCTGTGAACATACTAGAGTCTGTGCTTATGGCTGGTCTCCCTTACACCTGTGAACATACTAGAGTCTGTGCTTATGGCTGGTCTCCCTTACACCTGTGAACATACTGTAGTCGGTGCTCATGGCTGCTCTCTCCTCCACCTAAAACCCTCTGGACTATGAAAAATGAATGCCAGTCTTGAGACGACTTTGGAAACAGCCTAGAAAGATAACCCTGCAGAATAAGGTCCTGTAAGGTATGAAACAGTTGTGTGACCCGATTTTCAACTAGATAATGCTGAAATTTTCATGCACTCCTCTGATCATCACCTAGGGGTCCAACAGACACTCAATCCGCTTGCTTACCTCACCTGACGGCTACAGCCACAGCTGTAGTATCTAATCATAGTGGCACAATCCAATGCACACAACTAAGGCTTTCGTATTCAGGAAGGACCAAAGGCAGATATTCTATAAAATCTTATTACAGATATTCTCAGCCACATTACCTGCGTGCTTCCTTATATTTAAGTCTACATATTTCCATTCTTCATCACATATATTTACATTTACCCTTGAAAGAGTTTGCTATTACATACTATACTATACTATACTATGTATACTATTACATGTATACTATTACATGTTACTAACCCCAAACTAACTATAATCTTGTCAAGTAGAATGTGTTTTATGTCCTCATATAAAAGTGTTATAAAGTGCATTGGTCTTATTCATTGTATTCACTGTATGATGAATTTGTTAAGGGCAGGCAAACATCTTTAACATGTACAGCAAACAGTAGACAAACGTTTGTTATCTTTCATTGCCATTCTGAGAGGCTAGTTGTCACAACCCTAGGCCACTTTGCAATGTTAAGTGCCCAAATAACTCCTGACTTGAAGAAACCAGGGGCCGTATTCACAAAGAATCTTAGGGCTAAAAGTAGCTCATAAGTGGCGAATTTAGGAGAAACTCCTAAAAATAATGGGCGTGTCAGTCTTAAATTTAGGACTCCTATTTTTTTTTACTAAGAGCAATTCACAAAATATTTTATCCCTAAAAGTAGCACCTAAGTCTAGGACAGCTTAAAACTCCTCGTGAGGACTCCTAAGTCACTAAGACCTATTCACAAAAAGTCTTAAAATGGCTGAGGCCAGACGTAAGGTGTTGGAGACAATGAACGACTCTGAATTGTTGAGAAGATATCGTTTAAACCGCGAAGGCATCAACATTTTACTAGAATTAGTGTGGGATGCAATCACGTCTCCAACTATCCGAAACAACCCAATCAGGCCGGAAATTAAATGTTTGATAACATTAAGATTTTTGGATTTTTCACAATCATGGATATTGTTGCGAAGTGGCCTGGATCTACTCACGATTCGCGCATTTTAATGGAGAGCGGTCTGCGCCTTTTTGAGCGGCACCATGTACCTGCTGAATGCCACTTGTTGGGTGACAGTGGTTATCCATGCAAGACATGGCTTTTGACACCCTTCCTCAATCCACAACCGGGAGCACAGTTGAACTACAACATGCAAGTATACGCATGAGGCCTATTTTGGTGACACAATACCTGTAGCCGCGACGGCTCTTTTAAAGTTCACTCCGCAATCTCCATCCTACATTGTGACTGGAGCGCATACCACCGCTTCTCGCAGTCATCGACAGAGCGACACACGGCAGGGAATGAAGCATTTATGTTAACACATATGTCCTCCCATGCCTCACGCATAGTTTGCAGGGTGCTTTAATTATTACTTCTTTGATTTCATGCAATTTCCGTGTTTTTTTCGGCAATTTCTCTTTCTCTTAACGTGCAAAGCGTCATTCTCATTGGATGCACAAACTTGTCATCATGCGTGTGCATTCTGCTAAGTGCACTGTCCATAACTATTTAATATGACTTTATTTGAAGCCTAGGTTATTCTCTTATTTTCTGTTGATTTAGTGGGATCGTTAGGGGGATGTTAGGACTGAGTTTTGAATGAGAGCGCCTGTCAGCAACCAATCACCGTGCGCACCACTTCTAAACTCGTGCATGAGGATCGACGTCATCCATAGCAACGGAGTTTTTATCTTAAGCTTAGGAGTTGGTTTTATCCTTAGTATGAGTAGGTCTCAGAGCCGTTGTGAATCACTTTTAAGAAATTACTCCTACGTAAAAGGTTTTAGCGCGAGTTAGGAGCACTCCTAGTGGTAAGATAAAAGGCTTTGTGAATACGGCCCCAGGTTTCTGAATCCAGATTGACCCCTGAAAAGCATAAAAAGAGCCAACTTACTTTAATAAATCATAAAATTAATCGTGTGGTGTAAAGATGCTGTATGTGTTTGCCTATAACCTATGTCCATACAATAGTGTAGGAATTCAGTTTGAGTATTACTGGTATATCTGTCTGACCTCTAAATTTCCTGTTAAAGTTCAGTGTTGTCATTCATCCTGCTACTACCTTTCCTCACTAATTACACGACTGACATCTCGGAAACTAAATACTTGTGTCCGAGACCAACTTTGTCTGTAGTAACTGCCTTGTGTGGGTCTGAAACCGATCTAGTAACAAATGCCACAGCTATAAAATTGCCTTAATTTCCCTGTAGCTGCACTTTTGATATGTCACTAAAAAACCTCGCATTCAGGTCACGATCCAACATTTAAATTACGTGTTGCCCTTTTTGGCGCCTGCTTGCTGGTAATCGAGAGACACGCATCAGATGGCCGAATAAGAAAATGTGAGTCCCTCACCTCGTCAAGGGTACTGCATGGGATTTATTGGTGACCCCTGACAGAGCCCCAGCATTTGCATTTTAACGAAGGACTAAAGGGCGAGCTAATGATATGGCTGAGGATGGTGAAGTGTGCCATAACGCGGGCGTTTCTGCACAAGCCTGTGCAGCTGGAGGTTCTCCAGTGAAAGCCATTATACCACACACAGACGACAGCTGGGGCTTGGCTTATAAATCACAATTAACCCAGCGCATTCATTGGCTACCTTTCACGCGGCCACAGGTTTCACACCGGGCCCATTAAGACCACGCAGATGTGTGCTTCAGGTGCCACTTTTATTGGGTCCCGCTCGAGGACTGTCAGCCCAACTCTATTTGTGATTATTATAGAGACGGGCCACACTCATATACACACACACACAGACTCATGCATGCATATTACTTATGTATGGGTCAGTAATCAAACTTTCAGAGAGTGGCCGAAGGGCGTTGTTCGCTCCCAACCACCCTGCCCCTGTTGCCCCACAAAAAAACTGGAACATTAGTCAAGTAATGGGACATTTATACTGGCCATGGGCAATGATAAAATCCAATATCCACCCAGCCATCTGACTATTAGTTCTTGTGTTACACAAACTTTGCAGTGTGATCCCATACTGGGCTGGCAGTTCTGTGTAAGATGCACCGATTCAGTGATGATGTGATGTAATGTGGTACCAAGTTCATCAGGAAGTGAAACGCACCCTAAATACTCCACATTTCAGTCCAATAACCCAAGGAAGTGATTATGTCATTTCCTTTCTCCTGGCTGTATTCTGTATTCTGCTTGAGTGGGCACAGATGACAACTCGCGTTATGTGAAGCCTGACCCCCTTCCTGATTCTCATTCCTCCAAATTCGAGGGGCCTGACCTCACCACACAGCCCTAAGCCCACTCTGGAACAGCTTCAGGAGAAGTGTGTGTCTCCATGTTTCATATTGGCGCCCATGAAAATGACAAATGATCTGCTTTAGCCCCAATAACTTGTGAGAGGCCTCACGCTGAGCTGCCATCAGGGCACGCTGACTTTGTCTTATGGCAGGAGCTGAGGAATGCCACCAGCACAGAGGGCATCTCACAAGATCACCATGGAAACACCAGAATGTTATCACATTAACAAACTGTCCTTTTAATTCTGATTATTTCATTTATTTACGCAACGTGCGTGAATCAGTTGTGGCCGTCTTAGTTCAAAGGTCCAGTTGATTGAGCGCTGGCTGTGGTGGTGGTCTAAGAATGTACTTGTGAAAAAACCTTGTTTTATTCTGCCAGTTACGTACAGGATCAAAGCCTTTGTTCTGTTTCTTTTGTGGTTTTCATATGTAAACACATATTGTATGTTTGTGCTAGAGAAAGTGGATGCTTGGTCTGTGTGTTCCTGTTTTATTTGGATGCTACATTAATTGAAAAGGGAACAAAGCTGATGCACTTCTGATTTACGATCGTCGCTCAGACCAAATCATTCCACCTCCCACATCTGCTTTGGTCTGGGTTGCTGTTTAGTTCCGGGGGTGGCTAATCACATATGTGTTTATTTGTGATTGCCCTCTCTCTGTTGCAGGTGGAGGAAAAGTAGGGAATACAAATCTGTGCTTTGTAGACTAACATATGTGGCAACCACTTCTTGCTTTGGCTCTGTATTTTAAATGTTGTTTATGCATCTCCCAGTCATCATTTGCTCAAAGGATGCTATCAGAGTGTTGTGACTATATATAAACATCAAAGGCTACCGATCTCCCACAGAAACGGGAAGTCTTGCTGAAAAACTTCAGCCGGTTAATGCTTAGCGCTCAGTGGCTTTGTATTCACAGGCGGAAGCAGTCCATGATGAGGCTAACTGCACTAGATGCTGTGTTTCCTTAGAGACCCAGCACTTACACGGAGGCTCAAAGTCATTCATTTAAAGTCCTCGCAAATGTCTGGGGGTGTAATCAAAGCAGACATTGGTAGTCCTTCTCTGGATGTCATTTTGTCTTCATTATCGGTTTTACTTATTCACTTTACCTTTCAATAACTATTAATAAGAAGACCATCTGAATAGCTAATCTCAATTTATTGAGAGTCTTTGTCTCCAAGGTCTGCTGAGGTGTAAGTGAAGTGAGAAAATAAGAAATGATAAAACAAAAAAAATATCATCCTTTCAAACCACAAGACCCTTATAACAACCTGAACAAGTGTTTAATCTCTCATGTAACACAGCTCACAGACTCTGCTCTTTAACACATCATAGGGAGAGAGGCAGACTGAGCCACACATGGCCAGCTCGGCTCTATTGTCCTGTCTTCCAAGGGCTCCGAGAGGTTGAAGATCCGGCGGCGGCTCCGCCCTGAAGCATGGTGGAGGCTGCTCCGCAGGTGGGCTGGCTGCAAGCAATCAAGCACAAGCTGTCAGACGAGGGCATGCCAGGAGCAGGGCCCGTGCCCAGTCTCAGAGGGGGCACTATCTGTTTCATCTGGTGCCCTCTGTGCCACGCAGATATCAGAGCTCGCAGGGCTTTATATAGAGCTTGCTTTTTTGCCATCTTTTCCCAATTTCAATGAGGCTTCTTCAGTTCATGAAGGTTTCTTTAGAAACTTCTGTAAGACGTTGGTCTTCTACTGACCTTTGCTTGACATTTTTTTTTTTTTTTACCATGGTGTAATAGGATCGCTGTTCACATTGGCTTGAGGACAACCTTCAGAAGGTAACTGAATCCTTGGGGATAGACGAAGGTCAATTCGGTCTTTATGTGGAACCTGAATTAGACAAGTGGCATCCAGCATAACCAGTGAACCTAATAGTGCATGATCTTTTTTTCAAATCACTGGCCTCTAATAAAGGAAGACCTGCTCTAGTTTGACTTTTGAACTGAGCTGACTTCAAACAGTGCAGCATGGTTAGTGTGACAGCGGTCTGGTTCACTTCATCTAATAAAAAAGGGAACACCCAGGAAAATAGTCATGGAATGTGATGTGGTGCCACCTGACACTTTGGCCTTGACCATTTCCTTTCAAATGGAGTCGCTGTGTCCTTTAAGAGGTATATATATCCGCAAGATATTTCCAGCCCTCAAAGCCCTTTTTTAGCACGCTTCCTCTAAATGTGATTTCCCATCTCATTGAGGGATTTACCTTAAAGCATGGGAAGCCGTACCACATGGTGCATACCAGTGGATTCATATGGGCTTCCAAGCAATCCCAGCGAGGGTGGGACCCAGGGCAGGGTGGCTTGTAAATTCCTCTGCACCTGTGGCTTTGCATTTTTAGCCTCTCAGCCTCTTTTGGGCCTTAACAAGCTCTCTCCACTTTGAGTGCAACGCCGGTTCCCTGCCGCCTCCATACAGGCTAACCCATCCCACAGAACACACCACTAATTGCAGACTGCAAATGAGAAATCATGCATGTTCGGCAGGATTCTGTGGCATTATGGCCGCCAGATAGCTCAGCGCTCCGCATCCCAAAGAGGTTTGTGAATGAGCACAACAAATATGTTGGGGCTTTTAAGGACGAAAGGGGCAGGGGAAAGGGGCAATTATCCAGGTTGCGGGTCACAGAGCGGCCGCTCCTGCACTCCTCCGAGGTGCAGCTTCCGAGTTCCTCATTTCCTGCGGCTGAATTAAAAGGAGCGGAGCATTTGTGTGGATCTCCATGAGCAGACGGCATATTAACCGGGCAGGCTTTATTATGTTTGTGTCCCTGGCTGGAATCAATGATGTTGACAGATTGCGGTGGCTCCCCCCCTTGACAAATCAAGCTGTTGGCTGAGGCGTGAAGTGTAAGATTGTGATCAGCTCGGCGTTACATTGTGATTCATGGATAGCGCTTTGCGCCATGGATGCTGGGGATTCATGCCTCGCTACTAGCCAGTCTGTCATTGGACAGTACAACGACATCAGGACACCAAACCCACGACGACCCAGGAAGAGACTTATCACCGTCAGCGCACTGCAGTACCCCTCCCTCAGTACCACCTTCTGGCCGGTGTCACTATCCGTAATGCCTTAGCTTTCTCAACTCTCTCTCAGCAAACAGCAAGCTGTAAACTCATTGACATGACAGGGTTCTGTGACCCTGCTATGACTGTGACACTGTTCAAGGAAGTCATGGGGTTTTTTTTCAGATTAAATTAGGCAATTTACTGCCACAGGTTAATTTTCTACTCATGCGTGACATGTGAGGTGACACATCCAAGAAGGGAAAACACTGTAGGTAATGGAGCTTTCTGTGATTAGTCCACTGACTACCATGACTAATTGGTCCCAGCCAATTGATTTTAATCAGGGTAACCAATCACTGGATAGAACTGAAGCCAAAGGGGAGCTATTAATTGGTTCCTTTCAGAAGCTTGGATGAGAAAAGCAACTTGGAAAAAGAAAACCAAACCTCAGCTGTGTTGGCAAAAAATTATTAGATATTTTTAGTTTCAGATCAAGGGCACAGGGTGCAATACAAACTCAAGGTCTTATGATCACTGTGCAGCTCAGTAGGATCCTGCAGCCAACCTGGCTGTGAAATCGAAAGTCTTGTTCAGGGTGAAAAAAAACATCAATTTCTCAGTTGATTCAATTAGGTAAAAATAGGTTTGAGATAAATGCAGTGTTATTTATCATGGACTACGGTAGCAGGTCAATATCGAGCCATGTTAATTAGACCACCACAGCTTTAGCAAGTGACTTCAGGAAGCAAAAGGTTTCCCTAAATAGACACTATCTAAATAGCTGCCAGTGGAGTTTAGGCAGGTCTGCTTTGTTACTCAAAGCAGCGAAAATGGGGCCATAACAGGGTTATAATTATTTATTTGAAAAAAAAAGAACTGTGACTCATTCAAACCATTATCATCCATTACCATTCCCCCAAGGCGTACGCTTATGCGTGTCCATACCTGAATGTCATAAAGAGGTTTAAGAGGATAAGAGCTATGCTCTCTCTACGATTTGATTTATTTTAATGGTTTAACATACTGTTTGCTATGCTCAATATGTAAGATAACAACCTATGTCTCTCTCCCTCTCTTTCTCTCTCTCTCCCTCTCTCTCTTTCCCTCTCTCTCTCTCTTTCTCCCTCTCTGTCTCTCTCCCTCTCTCTCTTTCCCTCCCTCTCTCTCTTTCCCCCTCTCTCTCTCTCCCTCTCTCTCTCCCTCTCTGTTTCTCTCTCTCCCTCTCTCTCTACTGTGAGCCACACCCAACACATCCTCCCCCTGCCCTTTTATTCTCCTCCTTTGTTTGAATGACCTTGGGGGAGTACCTCAAGATCACCACACAGAAGCCACTAAGAGTGCGTGTCATTGTACAGGTGTCTGTTTCTGCTGAAATAACATTCTCTCACCCGAAGTTAAAAATAAAATAATGCTTAGAGGTTTAAGATTAAGAGATTTAAGATTCAGCACCAATAATGTGATTTTCTACCTGCCCACTAGTGTGTATCAGAAGTCCAGCCGTTACAGCCAAAGAGTAAGGCAGGGGATATGATTCAGATGTGGGAGCATAGGGATTTCTTACTGACAGTACCTATGTCCATCCTAACTGTTAAAGGCTATTTTTTATTTTTTTTTAAGATTTGTTTTTGGCCTTTTATGCCTTTAATGGATAGATCAGTGCAGAGTTGGACAAGAAATGACAGGGAGAAGAGGTGGGGACTGGACAGGAGAAATGGCATCGGGCCGGATTCGAACCCGTGACCTCCTTGAGCTTCAAGCTCGAGGCTACTGTGTGAGCTGCAGGCTAGTTTGAGTAGATATATTTATATTTCCAGAGTTGGTTACAGATCAATGTTAAGTTTGCCTTGATAGAAAAAAAAGGGAAGCAGTGATATGACTGTATCATAATCAAATCTTCATCCAGCTTTGTATTTCTGCTGTTTCAAAAGAAAAGTGTTGTGATTGCCGGTGACGGTTCCCTGCTATTTGATCGAATCCAGGAGGTTTTTGCTCTGTGGTGTCGCTCCTGACAGGCTATTCTGAGTGTGCAGTCTAGATAGCAGGAGCGGAGCCGCAGCATCAGGTACTAGCACCACGCACTCACACTCTGCTCCCCTGCTCCCCTGCACCTAGTTTGGACGCCCTCCAGCAGTGTGGGCTCTGTCCCACTGTAATATTTAACCAAACCATTTAAAGTGACATGTCCTCTCTTCCTTAACCAACAGAGGATGGCATGGCAAATTTGGCGAACAAGCCATCATAGCAAAGGCAGCCTGCCTCCCTATTGGGATGGATGGCTACACTGATAAATGAGCCATATTTTGTAGTTTATTGTTAAACCAAGACCAATACAAATGTATTATTCGTAATTTTTCTTCGTAATTATTCTTTGTACGCTGAGGCTTAGTTGTGTACAAAAAGACTCCACAGATATTGCTACATTTTGATTTCCCTCACAAAATCAGTGACCTCTGTGATCTGTCTGCAGAGTTTGAATGTTCGTGTCTTGCAATATATGAGAATCATTTCCTGAATATACAAGACGCATAAACAGTCTGCGCTCTTTGTTCTTACTGCATTCTGTTATAATGGCTCCCTGGATTCATCCATACTTGCCCTCATATTTCCAAGGGCATCTGTGGCAATAACTATGGCAACGCAAACACATTAGTCATACTCCCACTTCCCACTGGATCCTTTTTCCTCTTTTCATATATGTAAGCTATCACCTTTAATGAACCTACATCACTCAAAATGTCTGCAACAAGGGGCTGTTTCTATAGTAGAAAGGTTCTCGTGGCATGTTGAATGCATTCCTTGAGCAGCGTGGCTGATAGTCTCTGAGGTCATGTGCAGTGAAGTGTTACTGTATGGCGCGAGAGAGGGGGACGTGGGGCGCCGGCGAGGGATTGGCTTACTTTGCTTTGACTTACAGCTGCTGCTCACTTCCTCTTCGGATTAGCTGGTGAGAAGAAACAATTAGTGCGGATGACACTAATAACACGCGCTTACAGATGCTGCTCACACTGTACCGAGTGTGATAACAGATCCCCATATGATAGGAGACCGCAGGGATTAAAATACAGAGGGTGCGTGCACTGTCACAGACATGCACAGTCACAGGTTGTGAGTTCTTCATCTGACATGATTAAAGTTAATGATCACCGTCTAACACCCAACGTGCCAGTGTTGTGAAATACATCCTGAGGTTCACTGAGGTTGTGCTGCGGTAACGCTGGGTAAACAGTCACCTCAGTGGAGTAGAAAGGTGTTTAGTGGAACAGTCTCGTTCTATGTCATTGGGTTGGAATTAACGACCAGGAGCCGAGAAAAAAAGGATCCTCAGCTCCGGATGACGGGTGGTGGTGTCTGGGGTGGGAGTGTGTGCCGGGGACGGAGAGGAGCGCGGCGCCGATAAATAACAACTGCTGTCCGTGGCGCATGTGCTCTTTTTAAACTGTCCCCAGTCGAGCTGATTTAGCGTCGCATCCGTCGTTTATGTATCTGCTTAAATCACCCCCGCCACGTGCTCAATTACCGGAGAAAGCCCCCTCCTGCCGGGCGTGTCTTGCCAGCTCAGCGTGAGTGAGAGAGTGTGCGTGTGTGCATTCGTGCTATAAATAAAGGCAGTGTTTACCGATGGTGCGGATGACCATGAAGCTCCGCGGGCTCTCCTGAGGCCGGCGAGGGGCGACGGCGTGCTGCAGGGCCTCACCTGCTCCCTCACAGGTAAACACCGGCGGGGAGTCATTATCCACAGCATGGGTATCCTACCTAAGAGCGCCGGCCTCTCCTGCAGCGCCACCTCAAAGCCCATCCAGACCAGCCCTAGCCGAACGGCACCGTGAGGACACCTATACGTATGCGTCTTCCCTTCCTTTCCCAGCGCCGCGTATGAAGGCTATCGTGGAGTGAGGAGTGAAGAGAGAGGAGTGAGAGGGGAGGAGTGAGGAGGGTGAAGGGTGGAGTGAAGAGTGAGAGGGTGGAGTGAAGAGGGTGGAGTGTGGAGGGTGGAGTGAGGAGGGTGGAGTGAAGAGGGTGGAGTGAGGAGGGTGGAGGGTGGCCCTCTGCCATCATGTTCACTCTCTTAGATGGATATTGCCCCCCTCTCTTAAAAGCTGCACACTTCAATCCCATCCCCCTTTTCCTCCTGAAAACTCAGTAAACTGCACCCATCATTGCCCCCCGGCAGCATGACTGAGAGCATGTCAGGCTCAGGCAGTGCGTGTGGGGAGCCGGCGCAGCGGCTCGAGACGAGCGCCTGATGCCTTCGCCACATGGAGGCATCCCTGAAGGCCCGTGCTTTTGGAGCATGTCTGCATGTGAAGATTTAGGGCTGTGAAGGCTCTCCCACCCCCCTTTGGATGTTTGTAAGGGTTTTATTCCCCCCCCCCCCCCAACCCAACCCAAGGAAAAGAGCGAAACTGTGCTCCGGGTAACAGATGTACGGAGCGCAACACGTCAGCGCTGTCTCTCACCCACGTCTCTCATTAGTGCGTGACTGCGCTGGAGATGTGGCAGACAACACACACGGCTATTTTAGTCGTTTAAAAGCTTGCAGATTCACACGCTCAACAGTGAAGCAGTATTTGGAACAGGCATTCATCGGTCATATTTTTAACTTTAGCTTTGAGCCTTTTTGGGGCATTTCGTGTATCCAACAATCAAGGTCTGATCATCCATAGATGACGCATGGCTTCAATGATTGCTATGTTTTCTTCCCCCTCTACACAGTGTTGACTGCACGTGGGAGGCTGGAGAGGGGCAGGTGGCTTCTCTCTTCTGGGGCAGGTGGCTTCTCTCCTCTGGGGCAGGTGAGACTGAGTGGGGCACAAACCTGGCACATCTGCTGGTGGTCACAGTGGCATACTCCTGTCTCCAGGGCTCAGGAGGCACCCTGACCTGTGTGTGAGCTCCGCCTGTGACGCACAGCAGCACCGCTTCCTGCCGGGGCCGCTCACACCGCTGCCCTTGGCTGCACCCACGCCTCACGGACACATCTGGCACCAAGGGGAGCAGCCTCACGTCTGCGAAAGCCTTCTATTTGTCTCTTAGTTATTTTCCCATTTATTTTTTTTCCTGTCTCCACCCCCTTTGGCTAAATGTTTTTGCCTACCCTTCTTTCTCTCTCTCTCTCTCTCTCTCTCATTACCCCTCCCTCTCTCATTCTGTCACTCTCTCCCTCTTTCTTTGACAGGATTCATTTGGCATCCAGATTACAAGTCATCCTGTGTGCATTCGTGGGAGGCTATGTGAATAGGTAATCTCACTATATTTTCCTCCGAGCCGAGAACACGTATTTTAATACGCATCAAAACCTCTATAGAAATAATACAACTGTCTTATGAGAGATGGTAGCTTTGTGCTCCCCAGTACTCCATTGCACATTTGACAGAGCATGCATAGCAAAACCATAACATACCATAGCATCATCTGAGAATGGAAAAAAGTATATTAGAATATTCTAATGCATCATCTATCAAGGTTGATTAGTCATAGGTCACACACACACATGCAAGTGTGCCATTTCCAAAACTAATTTATAAAGTCACTTTAATTAGATTCGGTGCACTCTAAATGTATCTTATATATTGGCAAGAAAGCTGGAGAAATCAGTCCTCTTCAGCGATGTTTTATGAGAAACAGGGATCAATATCTATCTCTGTCTCTCAGTTAAATGAAAAAAGGACAATTTTGTTCGAATGCATCCCCTTTATTACTTGTATTTTTCATCTGGGCAGGAGGCAATGGCGGAGGCGCTTTCTTGTACCTTCCTGTAAATCTTTGGGTGTCGCCCTGACAGGCTGTTATCAACTAACAAAGCAGACTAGTTGTAGCTGCATTGTCTGTGTACCTAGGAGAGGGGAGTTTAGCATGTTTTTTGTGTACACAGCATATTTCTGCCAATCTGTTTCCGCTCTCCCCTGCAGACTTCATGACGCCCTCTTTAATTTTTGATGAATTCTGTAATAGCTTTTTTTTTTTTTCCCAACGCTGAATATATTGCGAAGCTGCCCCCTTCGTGTGACTGAGGCGACAGCAGTGTTGGGAAGGGACCATATGTTGCAAGTTTCAAATGAAATTGGCTCCATCTGAAATGGAGAGAAAGAGAATTGAATGTTTTTTTGACCAATAATCGGGGAAGAGGAGAGGAGAGAGAGGGAGGAGGGGAGGTGTGGATTCTTCACACCGTGCTTCATCTTTTCCCACAAAAGAGGGTATTAAAGTAACACCTGTGGTTTGAGCAATGAGATCCAGAACTTACCCCCTCCCCCACACTCCAGTCCTTCCCTCCTGCCGATGCTGCTTCTCCCAGACTGCCCTGGGGCATAATCTCTTCCCCAGACAAAGAAAGGGAAAGAGAAGCTGACATTTAATAGAGTCGAAGACTCAATACAGTATTTTTCTTTTTTCCTTTTCCTCATTTTTTTATCTCCGCGAGCTCTGCCGGCTTGTTTTTTGGTCATTCGAATTCTAGGAGATCAGTGACGGATGACTGTTAATGACGTGCTGACAGGCTGTCAAAGCCAGACGCCGAGACGCATGTGGCGATGGTTGGTATGTGTGTGGGGTGTCGTGTAGGCCGCAGCTCGCGTGTTACCGGGAGCTCAGGGCTCTCGTGGAGATGCGCTGGTGTTATTGTCTCTGAAACGCAAACTTCACGGGGGTTTAGCCCAAGGAGGCAAGCCCTTTCTCATCTGACAGGGGGAGGAAACCTGAATTTAAATGTACCAGACCTTTCTTTTGACCTGAATTGCTGTTGATGCTTTAAGGCCTTGCCCGAAAAGATAAATGGATGTCTTAATTTTTTGGGCAAGCTACTACACACTCCACTACACTGCAGTGTATGTATTCTGTCCAAATCCATCAGCTCTTTTCTAGCGTGCTGGCGAGACCTGCCTTTGTATGATATGTGGACTCAGGTAAAAATGTGATCTGCCTCCTCTAGTTGTCTCCGACACAAGGACAGACTCAGCGGGATGTGGGGTGGGGGGTGGGGGGTGGTCAGCGGGGAGGTGGTGGCCGGAGCAGGCCTCCTTTTTCCAGCTGATTGGATCGACCTGCTCGTCCTCTACCTCCAGCAGGAGCGCTGCCCCGGATGGGTCAGGCATGCGGCACTGGAACACCTCCAGACCGCCGCTACCTCTGCGTCCGCGCTGACCTCCGCTTCAGGGGTCCGCTTTCTTATGCAGAGCAGCCCTTCAGACCCCCCCCCCCCCCCCCCCCGCCTGCATTTCCATACAGTACACTCCGTTCAACTTCTGCTCCACCTCGGATTCCACGTTCAGGGAAAATCATTTGCAAAATACTCATTTTGCTTTTCCAGCTGTCCACCCACAGCGGCAGATTACGCCCAATTAAGACAAATCGGAAGGCTCCGTACACGACAGCTCTGATTAGCATTGTTTGTTTTCCCTGAGATCGTGTGCGCAAATGATAATGATGGGGGTTGTGTATAAGACCCGCCGACGTACATGTTATCTCATTTGCAGTCCGACCGCTGCAGATCTCCAGAAATGTGGCCATCGTGGGAACAGGGGAGAACAAAACAACAACAACAACAATGTGCGTGGGGCTGTGTGTCGACACTGGTGTAGGAGAGAGGACGAGATGGATGGACAGACGGAGGGAGAGAGGGAGGGAGGGAGGGAGAAGAATAAGTGAGCGCATGGAGAGGATGGGTGGTCAGCCTGGGAGGACGGTAAAGAATGAGTCCATCAGCACCGCTGATGTTGGGCGAGATTGTTTGTCTCAGTAAAGCGGTCGAGGTGTCACTGAGACGCCTCCACTGGCAGGGAGGGCTATCAGGAGGCCCATCTGCATCTGCCTTCCTGTCTCTTCCCCTCGCCTTTCTCTGTGCAAAACAAAGTGCAGCCAACTCGGAGTGCGGTTTTGTAAAATGTAACGTTAACAGTGCCATTCACTGCATGGCAATTGCTACTATTTCTGGCATTCCTCATTGAAAATCATTTAAGCTCCATTTTCTCCTTGTCATCTGGAGCCGGTTGTTGGTGAATAGGTTTATTTGAAATGATAGCTCTGTCGCAAATTCACAATAAGGCAAAAACTAAATATGCATGGATCGATGTCCAGCAATTTTCTGACATACGCAATAAATCCAACCATACATCATAATATATATTTCATTGACTGTACTATATTCCACGTTAAGTACTACACAACACCAGTCTGCTGATATTTGGGTAGTTCACTAGACTTCTGTCAGCGTATCTAGAGCATCTGTGCTCATGTTTGTCATGGGCTGCAACATTGTGCTTGTTTACCATGTGGAGCGTGATGTAGCGATCCCAAACGTGACAGTGACGTCATGTAATGGCTCAAAGCAGCCGTGAGGGAGTGACCGGCACCGCTCATCCGTGAGTTTTTATGAGCTTCCTCTGTCCCCAGAGGACTGCAGTGGAGATGCACCGCATCCGCGCATGGTTGACCTTACGGCCCACCGAACGCAACACAGTGGACTGACTATGTCCGCAAGTCATGAAACTGTTTAGAAACTTCTGCACGGTCTCAAATCTCCAGTGGCGAGGCGCCAGAGAAGCTGTGAGTGCATGATTCATACGCACAAGAACGTTTCATAGTCCTGTACAGGTGCCACATCTTGCCTGCCTGTAATGGTCTCTTGAATGCTGAGCAGGACAAGCAACATTACTTCTTACGTACCTACGATAAGGCTGTACTGATGGAACATAACAATGAACATTCACATCTTTATTATATGCTGTTTAAAGGTACTGTCCGTGATTCTATTTCTTTGCTCCGCACAGTTCTCTAGCTGTTCGTTCAAAAACACTACGGTGGTCGTCAACAGTCCTGGTTCTGTAAATGGGAACCGACAACCGAGCCACAAACAATCCCAGCCAATTAATATGGTGCTTCAGGGGCAGGAAGGGAGGGGTGTGATTGGATTGGCTGTTGAATACAAATATCAACAACCTTCCGGGATACCAAATCAAGGACTCTATCTTTACCTTCATTTCTTATTGGAAAGAGTTGCAGAGGTCATTCAGCATTCTGTGAACATTCTGAGGGTGTTGCTGCTCTGGTATTACGTGCACACATAGCTCCACCGCAGGTCACGGTTCTAATAATTGTTTTGTGGTGTTCCTGGCTGCTCTGGGGCTGGTTGCAGACCTCTGGTTTAGCAATAAACATGCTGACGGCTGTCCATGCACCCAGGGTCACTGGGACTCCACCAGGAGATGGATTACCTTGCTCTGCTGCTTGGATCCCTCTGACCACGCTCTACGGACACGTTCCGGGTTCAGCCAACCCTGATCGGCCCCTTGGTTACTCTTAACCCCCCCCCAGCAGAGACTGTTCCTGGCTGCAGAGGAGGGGAGTTCTGCTGAATCAGAATGCTTCATTCGCCTGGCTTGCACTTCATCCTGGTATCAAAGTTGGTTTTGTTGACCAAACGGATGACTATTTGAAGACACCATGCTGTCGGGGAAGGATGACAAAGAGGATAATGCAAAGAAAGCATTACAGGGACAATGTCGGTTTAATTTATGTACCAGCTGTGAATCTAGTTGTCTTCACACTTCACAAAAACAGTCTTTTCTGTATTTCACTGGTTGCGTTTGCTATGGCTCGTTTTTTCTCTGAAAACATGGTTTGCCTGCCAAAATGAGACAAATGTGGCCACTCGAGATGGCTGACCCTGAAAAGGGCAGAGGCATGTTATTAACTCAGGTCGGTTTTGGACAAGAAAATGCTTTGGCAGAGTTTGACTCTGGTTACAGCTCCAAATCTTTGCTTGTTGCTCCTATGCCACCCAGAGTTTGGAGTAAAAAAACAAAACAAAGCATACTTAAATTATCAAAGTATCAAGTAAAACAAGCAACGTTGCAGTCCAAAGTCCATTCTATCAAAACAGAATTATTTTGGTCAGTTTTGTTTTGACTGAGATTTGCTTCAGATCAGATACGACTAAACACAGAAGTGCTGAATTAACACTAAAGCACTTTATATTCTTGCTGTACGAAATCCACTGAAAAATAAGACTAAATCAAAACCAGGCGCTTGAGGCAACCCATAGTGACATAGTCATACTGTTGGACATACGCTCACACAAAAAAAAAACATATGGACACGCAGACGCCTTTCGAACACTTGCAGTGACATTCCAGCCACACACTCAGTGTCAGTCCCCAGACTGGGCTCCTCACTCACTGAGCCCCACACCTTGCATCTCTCCATTCAGTCTTTGTCAAACTTTGGCCCCATCAATTCTGTTTGCATCTGCCAGAGCGGTGGCTCGATGCGGCGCGCTGATAGGCACCAGGGCTCTCGGGGGATGACTAAGACAAATTCCCTGCGCACTTGTGCATTCAACCAGTGTGCCTGCCTGGGACAGCCAGTCAATCAAATTGTGATGAGCTTTAATCAGACCTCAGACAGATCAATTAGTTATTTTCCAGCGGAGACGAATGGGGAGGGAGTCTTGTCTCCACTCGCACTCACCGAGTTAAGCATGGTTTCCGGTTTTTCTTCTCGCCTGAGCTGCTTGGTGTGTTTCGCGGGTGTACATCCAACCCGCAGCTTTAGAGAGCTCATATTCATATGACTTATGACAAGGATGTTACCCTGGCAGCGAAGCTGTCTGAAAAATGTGAGGAGGACAATGGCTTTGAGAAATGAGGCTGATTTCTACATAGCTGCTGCTGAGCTGGACAGCCTATGTTTCTTTCTGTAGGTCCGAGCCAATGCTGCATTCCGTGAGAAATATGAGCCTTGGCCTATTTTCACTTCTGTTTCCCTTTTCTAAAGGAGAACATTAAAAGATCACCAGTCTGGTGGATGCGGAGGTCACGGGGAGGTCATAAGCATTAATGGCAAAGCACCTCATGTAACAATCATTAGCACTGAGACTCGGGAGCACTGAGCACCAATTAGAGTACATCTCTGTTTGTGGATGTTACATATTGCAAAGCAAATGTTGCATGTAGGTCAGGTGCGAGGTGCCAAGCAACACCCTGTGGTTTACAGGGATAGGTCTCTGTGATGCCTGACCATTTTTCTGTCTTTGTCCATCTGGCGGTCTGTTCAAGGTTTTGTAGAGTCAGGCAGGTTGTCAGTCCTCCAAATCACATCCCGGGCTCTGCCGGTTGATAGCGTCCTTAAAGAGTTACCCAGTGCACCTTGTGATTGCTGCTTGCCAGGGTTGAGCTCAGGCAGGCAAGAGTGGTGGCCAGAGAGCTACTTGGACCGGGGCCCCCGTGTTTGCTAGAGAGGGACCGGGCTCGTTATGCCCTTGAGTGAAACGTGACCATTAATTAAAGTGTCCTTGGCTTAATAGGGATCCGGTTCTGGCTGGGTCATCGGGGAAAACAAGTCTGGATGGTGCGATCGGTTCACTAGCCTCTTGCCCACTTGGTATGCATGCAGCCGGCTTAGCAGATGGACCTGGGTGACTGTAAAAAATAAGAATATGATAATAAAAGTCCACAAACTGGGGACACAGTGCCGTATGCGAGGGAGGAGAAAGTAGGTCCTCTCCAAATATCCATGCCTGCATGCGGAGGGAGGGAGGATAGGAGGGTGGGGAGCCGCCGTGGGTTTGTCATAAACCACCTGCTTGACACCAGCCCATCCATGGGGGAACATACTCGGAATAACACCACCATCTCTCAGAAATGTAAATGGAATGTTATGACATGGCGCACCAAGAGGGCAATCCCACTCAATACAGAGTCATTAAGCGAATAAAAATAGCCTATAAAAATAGCTAATGGAAGAGCTGGAGCTCCATTCCAAAACAAATTGGTCGGCTTCCTCTTAATATATGGCTATTGTTGTAGGATAGCGCTTTTGTGCTAGTTTGCAGGGCAGGATTCTTACTGGTGTCATCTTTCACTGTTTTCATGCCTCTGGATGTTTCCTTTGTGAAGCCCCAAGTCTTTTTCTCACTGTTTGTAGGCATTGTTAAGGCCTTACCCCCACCATAGCCTAACCCTTTCTGGCGTCTGAGTCTTTCGCTGTAAGCGCCCGTGTTCACAGCAAACTGAATTTACCATGGAAGCTGAGAGCATTCATGACAGTTTGTCTTTCCTCCTAGCCCTGCCATTCTGGATACCAGACAAGGAGGAAACATATTTTGTCTACTTGAAATCCACCCCAGTGCCTGCTTTAAAGATGCCGATCTGCAACTCCAGAGCCTCTGGCGTCTCATGTCATGAGAGATCAAGTCAGTTAGGACGTGAAGACATATTGTGTAGCGTTCTTAGACATTGAAATACACTCATTCCACAGCGTAGCAAAGACGTAATATCATAAAATATCACAGCCAATGAACCTTTAGGGAAGTGTCACTGAACAAACATCAGCATCTGTAATATCAAAAACTGATGATGGCCGTCAGGATAACTTTTTTGTTTTTGTTTGTTTAAAATTCACTGAGAATAAACTCTTTGTTTGTGCCAGTGGGTTCTCAGTGCAACAATAGCATTTGTATTCAGCATCCATTAATTCCGAGCAGTATCATACATGAGCACCTTGAAGCCAGATGTCACGGAGCGCTGTTATTTCACTTCCTCCCCTCGCTCCGAGTGCAAACTGCAGAAATTAAACATTATTTATGACGAGAGTGAGAGGAAAGTTAATTTCTTCCGCGGCTGCCACATAGCAGAAGGCTGCAGCTGCTGACGAATGATTGGGCAAGTGCACTTTAGTGGCTAGAATCAGTAATGTAATTGTAATGTCAGGCTCAATAACCAGTATAAGAATGCAGGGCACGGCAATTATATTCTTCATCTGCAGTTTTGGTTACTTCCTCATTGGTTATAACTGGATATTGATAAATCGGAACAAAAGCCATATCCCAGTATCAACCTGATGGGCATATTGTTGTTTTTTTTCTTCTTCTGTGGCTTAGTAAATCAGACTAATGTGTCATGGCTATCAGCTGGGCTGTGATGGACTTGCCCATGTTGAGGGGAGCACTGTATTTTTATGAGTCACTGATTCCGTCTGTGTTCCACTGCACTGAATCGTGGGATCTTGCCAACCTCAGAACTGCAATCTGTCAATACACCCTCTAGTGCTCCCATGTCTGTTGGCTGTCAAAAAGCTTTGGTCCAATGCTTCAGTGCAGTGTCAACTGGTGCTTTAGTCTTTGTTAATTAGGACAATTTAAATACAGTACTGTTGTACAGTAAGACTGCTTACTTTGAAGCTTGACAGTCTGAAAATATCTAAATGCAAATGTTAGCCTTCAAAACGGCACTGCAGCAAACAACTCTATTCACATTTCACTCAACATTTGAAATAATGAAATTAAATATGTTATGATTTGACGGGGTGATATTTCTTTCAACATTATATTTGACGATTAGTCTTTGCATTCCCTGCTCTGTTTTTTAATTAATTGCACAGGGTGTGAGATTTTATTCTTAACTGCATGGCAGCTTTTGTGAGATAAAAATGGAGTGTATTCTGTCTTCAGCAATGCCTCTGAGCTATTCTTCAGGACCACAAAGAGGATGTGTGCTGGTGGCGGTGATGGTGGTGGGGGAGGGGGGTAATTGACACATAGAAAACGGATGAAAAAGAGAGGATGATGAAGGCGCCGTTGCATTGTCATCCACTGGCACTGTGAAATGTTGAGTTCCCAGCGCCAATTGTCTTCCGGCCAGGGCCTGCGTGCATGATGCCTGGGCCTGGAACAGAACTGTTTCAACAGGCACCCGCCGCAAAAATTCCCTGAAAGGTTCTCCACTGTTATCTCACTCTCCGGGCATCGGCAGACAGGCCAGATTGCCCTTCAGATTGGGTAATGAAGCTACTTTATCAAAGGCTTTTATGGCCATTTGGTTCTCACTTCATCCCCCACCTTTTTTTTTTTTTAAACGGAGAGAAAAAGAGAGAATGTGAGATATCTTTGCAGCCGCTCGGCACTGTTCAGGCTCAAGCCGTTCCTCCGCAGACAGACAATTCACTGCTTTCTTGGATTTGTTCATTATATGGATGTAGCAGTTCCCAGTGCTCAGTGGGGTTTTAACGATTTGCCTCTGATTGACCAAAACTGTTAAACCTCTAGAGAATATCCTTCTAACGTGTGCAGACCTCACACTATATCATTTATTCCTTGCCGTCTGCTTTGGGCTGATATTTCCGGAGCGGGAGGCGCGCGTGTGTGTGGAGTGCTTCTGCAGTGGTGAGTTTACCGTGTGGCTGCCCCCACCCACCCAAACCCCCCCCCCCCCCCCCGAGACACCTCTCCGCCCCCGCCACGAGTGACACCTGGAGAGCGGCCGCCATATGGATCCGGCTTCAGAGACCTGCGGTTACATGTGTTCTGCCAGTGCAGCGGGAGCGAGTTGCCAATCTCTCCCGAGCCGAAGGATGGCAATAACAGATGCCACAGAAGGATAGCGCTACAGCCCCCTCCTGGCCCGCGCTCGCTTTGCTAATTAACCTGCAGAGGCCTCCCAGCAGAGTGCACGGGGGTGGGGGGTGGGAGGAGAGATAGGGGTTGTGGGGGCCCAGGGAAAGACGATAATCCAAGGGGAAGAGCGATGGTTCCGCACGACTCCCTCGTTCCACCGCCTCCGTCTTGCGGGTGGCGTACTCAGTCAGTCGGTGTGATGCCTAAGTGCTTTTGCACATTGACAGTCGAAAAGGGGGAGTTTGTCTACAATGCAGGTGTGTTGGCAGGCTGCGTGGGATGAATCCAACCTCAGAAGAGTCTGTGTGCTCCTGGCCAGGGCTCCTGGAGTTGGCAGGAGCAGCGGTTTGGGGGGTTGAGTGATGGCTGGAGTGTTAGTCTTTTAACATATGCTTTGACTGAGTGTGCAGACAGGGGTTTGTTTGGCGCTAAAGTGATGGCAGGAAGCTTACACTATTGTTTAGCACCACAGAAATTAGTTCCTCAAGGAAATTGCAGACTGATTTTTCCCTTTTGTTTTGCGTCAGGTTTTTTTTTGTAGATGGTCGCTGTTGCAGCTTATGCTGGCTTCAGGCTCTGCTGCACACTGGAACATCTTGAGACGTGTGCAAGCCCACAACTTTCTGAAATACAACCCAGCCCTGCGAAAAAAAAAAGAAAAAAAATTGCATGCGTATATTTTTAAACCGGAGAGAAATGGATCCGAGGTGACAATGGGTCTTTCCATCCAAACATTTGTCAGTGTCAGATGTTTTCTTGGCCATGTGGAAGGGAGACAGATTGCTGCTGCCGATTTGTGTTGAAAATTGCCTGAAAAATGTGATAACTACATGGGAGGGGGGGGCACAGTGTGGGGTGGGCGAAACAGGAAGCAGATGGTCTCCACAAGGCGGAGAGATCCACTGTAACATCGGAGGAGCTGGGACCGTATGGAGAAGGGGGGCCTTTGCCACTTGCCCGTGGCAGGCTGCAGCCCCGCTGTCTCTGCATGGAGTGCCAAGGAAGGAGGAGGCAGCCATGGTAACAGGGGGAGAACGGGGGATGAAAACAGGGGGAAGGAAGAGGAGGTTAGGGTCAGATACGACTAAAAACTTTCTCTGAGTCAGGCCTCTCCATGGTGTCAGCACATGAATGATGCCATTGGAGCTGCCAAGTCTGAAGTTTTTTTTTCTTCTTCTTCTTCTTCTTCATCTCCCTCTCTTCTGTCTTCCTTTTGTATGTTTCCCTCTGAATTCTTGTGGGCTTTAATTGCACTCCTCAGGGACGCAGCCGTGAGACTCATTCAGAAATAGACTAATCGCATTCCAGCCTCTCTTGTCTTCCCGTCGTTTCATCAGACACCACATCATCGCTGGAGCATGAACACTGTATATTAGCCGTCGCATTCATGGCACCACAAGTTTACATTTAATTGCCTATTTGTGATACTCAATTTTTAACTATGTTTGTCCTCAGCCAATTTGAAGCAGTTGGTTGCCTTTACCATGCATGTCACACAATATTGTGTATGAACTAAGCATTGTGTTTTGCTGTGATTGCTCTTGCACTGGCAAAGGTCACCTATCCAAAGACAGACGTATCAGCGTTACAGTCACAGATGATGTGGTTTGTTTGAACATTTAACATACGTCTGACAAAGTGCCTTCCTCATTTTTGGTAATTAAAAATGTTTAAAGGTAGACTCCAGGGGTTAAATCAGGCCAGGGTTGTCCGACACTCAGCCCATTCACTCCTCAATGTCATCAGGGGATGCTCAACTTCACTGCATCCATCTTCAACTGTATGTATAGGCTCTATATTATTTTCACAGTTCTCGGTCTTAAATCAAACAATGACTAAAATATGTTTTTACTCGTACCATTACGTCTAATAACTCTTGACTAATTGCAGCGGTAGTGAAGCCTATATAAAAATGCAGAAGTGAATGTAAATTAATCTGATATTCTTTTTACTAAATTTATTAAATTATATTTCACTAGATGTGGTTTAGAACAGCTACAAAACTGTTACATTAAGGAAACGGGCAAGCTCAAGTTAAGTTAAACTGTCCAGTTAGCTAGCGTGGTTTGAGCAGAATATCAGACCAACTGATGATGCCATGGCTGTGTGTTAGGTGTAGTGTGATCATTTCTTAGCTGTAACATCACTAATGTCTGTGTTTATTTAAATACTCATGTAAAGAGTAGAATGTAAATGAATTTCTTTTTAATGTAATTATTAAAAAAGATCATATGTATTATCTGCATTCATGCACATGAATTCATTCATATTAATATTCTCTCCTCCTTTGGTGGAAATCTAACACCACCATTCCTGTATTTGATACTGATATATGAGAGAACTCTTACAGAAAGATTGTACTGTTATCAGCTGGTCATTTTGCAAACTGTAGAATAGAGTACAGTAGAAGGTTGTCAGCACAGATCAGACGTTGTTATAGTTTATGTACAGTAAAATCTTCATGTCAAATGATATCAATCATAAATTGTTTTTGATTCAAATGTAGGCCTCTGTATGATTTTATTTAATATTTCTCCTGTCACTGTTGAGGATGGACACACATGTGCACCCATGGCAACCGCCTGAAACCACAGAGCCCCCCCATTACAAAACCCAATTTAAACCCTAGTATGTCTTAAATTAATTCTGAATATTGACTTCCGTTACAGTTAAATGCATGGCACTGAATAGTTGATTATAGTCAGACTGGATGCTAAATCATGGAAGCAGATAACATTAAGTTAAGCGTTACCACACTGACCCAGTGGAAATAGTCATTTTGAGTGATGGGAATTACATTACAAAACATTAACCAGTTTTGCAGGAAATTAACTGTCAAGCCAAGAAGGTAGCCTATTTATTGAAAACACAGATATTTTTCAGTCTTTTTGGCGCTCATGCATTTTTTCATTATGACCAACAAAATGAATGCAAAATAGATCCAATTTAGCTACCAGCCATTTGGCATTAAATGATTGTTATTTAAAAAGAACTTTTAAAAATAGCAGACCAGAAAAAAAGCATATTAATGTGTCTTTCAGTCCATTGTTGATGGCCACTTGATGGGCAGTAATGGCCTCTTTACCCATTGTGTTTCCATTCAATGCGTGACTTGGTCAGTGCGTTAAACGGTGGGGTGTAAGCGATGGCTCTGTGCCTTTGCCCAGGGACTTTACAGGCCAGCCAGTCTCAGCGCTGGCGTTGTGCTCAGTGGCTTTTCTCCCAGCCTCTCCTGCGGTTGCTCCGCCAACCTTCACATCGCACCAAATCATCACATCGGCGGGCTGCAGCCCGCTCAGTCCCACGCTCACCTGCAAATTAGCGCCAGGCAGCGACACAGGTGACAGCCCATCTCAGCCTAGCTATTAAAGCGCAGCACACAGGCTGATTTTAGCCTGTCAGACACTACCCTGCCATACAGGACGCGCTGACAGCCAGCCGGTCCTGTAATACCCTCACAGGCAGGCTCCCTCAGAGGGGCACTAATTACCCTCAGGTTCGTGCCGGTGGGCGTGGCCACTTCTGGGGGCTATCTGCTAAAAAGGTCACAAAAACAAGCAGAAGCTCACTGAATTTGAATATGACTGTGAGGTCTCTGCACATGGATGTTCTTCATGGGGAGTCAGGCACTAAATGAAGAGATGTTTTGCTGATATTCTCAGAAAATCATTCCAACATTCCACCAAAGACTTTGCATATTCAAATTCAGTTGCACTCTCCTTACAAACTTAATATCTAAAAGGATGGAACAGCGTCATTATTCATGCTATGGCCTTTTGCCAAAGTAAACGACAACCTTCCCCTGTGGTGCAAAAAGCCAGTGGGTCTGTGTGTGTGTGTGTGTGTGGGTGGGTGGGTGGGTGGGTGGGTGTGTGTGTGTGTGTGTGTGTGTGTGTGTGTGTGTGTGTGTGGGTGGGTGGGTGGGTGGGTGGGTGTGTGTGTGTGTGTGTGTGTGATTGAGAGTGTGTTTGTGTGTGTTTGTATGTGTAAGTGCTTTTTCCACTATGTGAAAGCAACAAGGGGTTCGGCTCCCCCAAGATGTATTCTGTTTTTCTTTTTTAGATTCCACACCACTGAAAGACTCTCCTTGAAACCAATTACTGTCGTTTTGCTTCCAACCATAATCAGTGAGTCACCTGCTTTGGATGAGTCGCTGTGCTATATATAACTTTCATTTTCCACACCGCAGTCCAAGTGCACCTTTCCAGGACTAACCCAGCCGAGTACACCTGAATGGACACATGCACACCGGAACAGAACGGAAACCTCCGATGCATGTTAGCATTGTGGCATACAGAGTGAAACCCGAGCAGTGGAAATCTAAAGCACGCCTTCTGCTGACTTTAGAAACATTTCAAAGGTCTTTTGAGCTGGCCATTTTTGTTATTTTAAAAAGGGTTCAGTGTGAACAAAGGTAGTTTACTTTATTTTCTCTGTGGTCTCCAGGACAGCATGATGATCATTTCAGCTGTTGTGTACTCCTTCTAGAGCTATGTAAGGCAGCTCTCGCCACTGAATGTAAATGTGCAACAGTACACGATCAATCGTCTTTTGAACTCGTCATCCCTCATGCTGTGATGCATCAGCATTCAAATCTAATCAGATTCCAGTCTTTCAATTCACAATTAATCAAATGAAAGAAATATGTTGGTAGCATTCCATCAGTCAGCACTAGATTGGAGGATGATACAATAAAAAGATCATCTATATGCGAAATGCTATCTCATTTATAAGCTACCCATTTCCAGGTGGCCCGAGACAGTATCAAAAATAATGCATAGTCCTCATTGAGTAAACATAGAATGTGTACCTTGCTTCTCCCTTGGCTGACACATCCATTAAAAGTACATCAGGAAACATTACTGTACAGACAGTGTGTACGTTTTTGCATCTGATTTGGTGGAGTTTTGCTCTCTCAGAAAAATAGATTTTTCATTCACTTCTACATAAGACACAACAGCAATACAGCTATACTTTCATGCTTTTAGACTTTTTAGAGATGTACCAGTGCTATTGTGCCTCGCAATTAGCCTTCAATACTAATTTCACTAATCTTCTCTAGAAAAGTAGGATACATATCCTCAGTAAGCTAACACATTTCTCTCAGAACTGTATTTTCCCCTTAATTCTCATTATAAAGATTTTAGATAATGTTGTCATAATGGGGTGGAAGGCATTTAGTCAGTGGGCTGAGACCGTCTATCTTGCTTAGTTCTCGAGTTGATAGTTACCCTGCAGCTGTGAAGCTAATTTTTTGAAGGAAGCTGAACCAGATAATAAGAAACATATAGCCGTTTGTTTCCAACGCGGGAAGTTGCACATTTAATAGTATTTTACGATTAAGTTCTCAAAAATATCATCAAAGTTTTCCGGCGTGACGTCCAATCAAAACCGCGGATTGGGTATTTCAACCAATTGCGTTTCTCGGTGACGCATCGTCACACCAGGAAATGCACATCGACTTCATCTGACGCTGGAAAATAGCTGAGATACAGCTTTGAGGTAAGAATTGTTTAACTTCGAGTGGATATTTCAACACATGACTATTTTTCTTGTCATAAATGAAACCTGTTTAAGGCTACATGTTGTTAATTTCGTCAGTATAGGGTGTGAAACATTGATTACAATAGACGTGAAGCGAGATCCCCTCTCCTCATATGAACATGGCCATAGGTGTCTACTGAACAATTTTCTCCGACAAAGTCTCTCCTCCCGTTAGTCCAAACGACGAGCTTAATTACAACAGTCAGACAATTTAAACATTGACAACTGCGTAGCACTTCTGTGAACTAATTTATGTCTAATAATATCTCTACAGGTAGCATCTTAGGCTACAAGACCCCACATGACATCCATCAGATCCCTCGTCCATCTGACTGGTGCAATATATGCCACTTCCTCTCGGTAGGCTATTTCATATTTTAATTGTTTATTTTTTTTTCATGCATATGAGGCAACCAGCTGGGAGTAAACCACATGGCAACACAGACAACATGTAGACAACAAACTCATGCCAACATAATGCATTTACTGTGATGCAGTCTCACATGTAATATGACATGGTTTGTAAAGCAATGTTTGAAATTGCAGTTGCAATACAACGAAGTTATTTTCAGGGGATCTAGTGAAGGTGGGGTCTGTTGTAAAGGTGACCACGTTAAATACAGGCCTAAAGTGCTGGGGGAAAATCCTTTTGTATCCATAGTACGGCCCTTGGGGCTTTATAAAAAAATTGAAATGACATTTAAAATGAATTGTTCCTCACCCCTGTTGTAATCCCCTGCTATATTATAGTATATTTTAACGAAGTCCTTTACGTTCAGGAACAAAAACATTGCAGCTGAGTGGGGAAATCCAGAAACCTCCACCCTGAGGTGATCAAGCAGAGCCAGTGGACCTGTGGCCATGAAAAGCCACATCTTGTTAACCTGGCTTAATTTGACTTATTGTCATATAGCCAGTGGACTGTTCTTTTATTTACTTGCGAATCAACGTCACACAAGGAAGGAATACTGCATGTTCCCTTTGTAAGACATTGGTTTCGAGATACTGTTTCTTTTTAATAATGTTCATTTATTGTATCTTGGAAATTATCTGAATAAAATCCAATAACAGTCATCACTGTCCGTGCCTTGCTTTATTCAGGGGTCACTTCTATTAAGGTTATGTGGCACCAGCCTGTCAAGGGCGTTTGGCCTTAAATATTTCACACAATCACTGAAGATTGCTAAGAAGAGGTTCAAGCAGGTGTCAGTGTGGAGGCCATGGACCTTAATGTCTCAGTAATTAAGGAGTTTCATCTACACCATTTCTCTGTCATGTCAATGTCTTGAGTTACTTGCTCAAACCCTGTTGGGTACACAGACCTCATATAATACAGGCGAAAAGGAAATCATACTCTGAGTACAAACCTTCACTGTCCTTGGCTGCCTTTTCTTTCCCTTTCGTGCTCTTTCAATGTGTGCTTCATTGGTGAACAGCATGTAGCATTTGCGGTGGTATCCTATTGCCATATTAGCTGGCAATTCCTGGTCTTATTCCAGATTTAAAGCCTCTAGGGCATTTCTGGCCACTTCCCCCTCTTTGCAGGGTTGCAGGTTCAGCCATGAATGGGCACACTGCAGGAACTTTGACCAACTTATATTTGAAAATTGTACTACTCACTTGACAAAATGAATTTATTTATTAAATGGGAACTTAATTTGCATTATCATACATTAAGAAAGTCATTGACTTTTTAACCATAGAAAATGATTGGAAACGCAAAGATGAGGCAACATCACCTACTCCAAGACTTAAAGTAGAGAAAATGGTGTTTTAACATTCAGTAATAATGTATTACACATTATATATAATGTGCCTTATCTAAAATATGTCACTCCAGTTGCAATCTCCCCTCCAGACAGCGACACCCGAGGTTGCTTACGTCTTGTTCTCATTGAAACGCACGGTCTCAAATAGTTGCCCTGAAAATTCGCCCGATCAAAAAACAGAGACTTTACAACGATATGTTCGCCAAATGTGCACGAAACGAAGGTGGAAACAAAGCAAATACAGTTTGGTGTATTTTTATGAATCCATCCTTAAAAAATGGGCTTCACAGCTGGACGGTAAGTATTAAATGCACAATTCGCGGGTCCAGCCCACCACCTAATTTGGTGAAGTTGGACTTTACCTTTAGGTCAGTGGGTGAAGAACAAAAACAACTTGATGAAATGAAAGGAGAATGAACAGTGTTTAAAGGGCAGAACACTCAGTGCAGTTCAAGAGAACAGACTGGAATAGCCAGAGAAACAAATGTGCTTAATGCTGGTCCAGTTAGTCAAGTTGATCTATAGAATGGGTCAACAGGATTGATGTACATTACCTTAAAAGCCTCTGAATATATAGCCTGCTGTAGGTCCATCACAAGCACTACAACTATGCAAACTGACAATTGTGTATTCATGTGGACTATAAGTTAGCTTCAATAACATGCTGTTAATTGTGTCAGAGGGTAGGCTCTGCCTCAGCCAACGAATCAATTAGTCATAGGCATGTTACCCTGACTGACTTCAGATGTGCAGTTCATTTGGGCCCGTATTTATTTTCACACATTTATCCCTGTTTTCAAACACCCTGTAATCTAATGCCGGGCCTGTTTGTCTACTTTCCCTAGACTGCAAAACACTGCATTTGGAAAGCATTTAAAATACATAATGTCAAAACGCTACTAAAGTTAGCATGCTAATCAGCTTGAGCCGCACCATCCTCTCATAATACCACTTTGTACCACAAGCGGCGCTAGTGGCTCACTGTAGCGAAAACCGCAAAGCAAAGTAATGGGCTGTCATAAACCCACGCTGTCAGGAATGTTTTTAATAATCTCTTATATCTGAGAATAAACAAATTACAGTACAAAAGTGTTTTCAAACTACAAAGGGTCAATCCATTTTCAGTTAATTGACTGAATTTACAAATGCGTCTCAAGTACCTATCCTGTAGTTGGTAGCAACAAGTTACTCAGTAGAAGGCTTTAGTGTTTAAATAAGGACCTACAATGTTTGCCTCGACTAAGTTAGTGTAAAATTAAAATAGTCGGTATTGATTGACATTAGCCTAGATATTTATATTCCGCATCATTATTAACGTTTTCATGCTACATGTAGTCTTCAGCCTCTGTTACCTTGGCCAAACTTTTTGGTTACTTCTGTGAAGGGAAAGGAGGTAGAGGTTCACAAATGTAGTCATATACTGTCCCCAACCTGCTTTGGGTAGGGAAGTATGAATTAATGTAGTGTGCAAGGCGAGACTAAGCCAGGTTTACATATACTTCCTTTAAAGCAATCATGGAATGTAATAGATGTACAATTTTCTTTCTGTGGTGATAATGTTTATTTTCAAAGGTTCCAAAATGAATGTCCAAAGAGTGAACACAAACATTTGGATAATATCAGATTTTAGCTGTGAGAGTGGAGGATCATGTACTGTCACCTCATTGTATGGTCAACACATTGCACATTGTCAATATATTAGTGATGGAAGAGAGAACTCTGTCGGCCTCTCGCTCACTCCCTCACTCACTCATCAACTTGCACAAATTCATCTATCCAATGAGATAATGGCCTTGTTGGTTCAGCTGTGGACACGTCACTCAATACAAGAAAGCCGTCACTTGCCAAAAACGCTAAGTACATCATCAGTATACAGAACATGAAAATGAAGTGATATTTAAATAACTAACACTAGAGTATGTTGCATGGAGCTTTCACACGGTGCATATGTCCCCTGCCTCTGTCTTTGTGGTAAGGAGCAGCGAGTGATGAATGGCTTCTTTTGTTGCTGTGTCTGGCCCCCGTCTGGCCAGTATGTTTCCTTCTCACTATCCTCTCTCTCTATCCTCTCTCTCTCTCTCTATCCTCTCTCTCTCTCACACTCTCACACGAGGAGGCAGCCTGCTGACCTTGTAGAATTAATTTCAAGGACATGGCCCTATTGATTGACCCGCAGAAAGCAGTCGATAACAAGGTATGGACAAGATTAGCTTGGAGGTGCTCTGGCAAGGCAACCCGAAACATCTGTAGTCTGCATTACTTTTGATAATTAAACAGTAATGACCGCTAAGTAATGATTGCCAACCTCCAAAGAATCTCTATGATGGAGCCATAAGATAAAACCACTGTGCCTATATACATTCTACAATGTTTTTATCACCATTGCATGATGACTGTATAGCCATTTCTTTAAACTGAAATACATTTGTATTTGTGCACACACACAGAGGTGCCAATGATCATAAGTGGCGCTGTTTCAGGCACTGCAGGAGACTATCATTATGAGATGTAATGAATGGCACGGCGCAATTATCATAATATTTCAGGCTTCATCACAACATGAAGCTCAAGCACTAACCACCCTGTTCTTTTTTAAGGACCAACAGGTTTGTGTAATTAACATGATTATTAGGAGCAATGAAAACATGCATGTGTTTACAGCTCATCTAATTACAGTGCAGCCCTGTTGCCCTTTAATTAGGGTTCTCCGTAATGCTATAAATTGTATCCCATCTTAATATAATTTCACAGGGTTCAAAAGGGCTCCTTTTGATGCACCAACAGGAATCAAAGATACTTTTGAAAATTGCACATTTTGTCTGTTTGAAGCAGCTAATTTGTGCAGGAACAAAAAACATCGTCAACTTTCTTAACTTCAACTAAATGCCTACCTTAGAAGCTCACTCGCATAGATTTCTTTGTTTATTTATTTATTGTTGACTGTTGATTGTTTCATACCCATTGCATGAATATGTTGTGTACCAGAGCAACATTGTTTACGACACTATCCTTTATAAGAACACATCATCTGAGCCCTTTTGGGTTTTAAATACAGGATATGTTTACCACTGTACAGCTAACAGTCACTTGTAGAGTTGAGGGCTTTAGCCTTTTCCAGGACCACAGGGCGTTTGCCTTCTTCTCTGTCTGGAAGAGAGATCTGAGGCACACTCCAGCAGCTCTATCCCGGCTTCCTTCTCCTCAGACGATCACCATGGATACCTCAGATCTGCCTCTCACTCCATGTGTCAGGCCTTCAAGTCTGTTGTCACCGCTTCAAAGCTAAGCCGTGCCTGTGCAGTTCACTTTGAGTTTGCATTGTCAGCCACCTCGAAACGTCTCTTTCTGGCGTCCCGACAGCCCCTCCATTAGCACAGACGTTTAGGAGAGGGGTACTTGTGCAATTGAAGTCGTCTATGCTCCGAGACCTGGCTGACGGCAGTGGCGCTTCTAGCTCCCCCACCCACCTCCACAACACAAATTGCGTGCACACTGGTGTTATATTATCCATAACAATTTAGCATAAAATCAGCAAAAAAAAATTATAATACGTCTGTGAAACTATACGTTCACAGTATCATGAATTAATTTTATTTGGTAGCATTTGTGACTGATTTTCCTAATTGCATAAGTGCCGTACCAAATTAGAGTTGAGCTGTTTGATAGGTTCCCCCCGCTCCCCCTACCTCCTGCTTCCAGTGGGGAGACCTGAGGTCAACCCACCCCCGCACCCCTCCCCATGCCATACTTCTGAGTGGGAGGCTTTCCCAGGCCTGTCTAGCTCCCAAACTAGTATCAGGGCACTCCCACAAGGTTAATTGACCTACACAGTGACATGATGAGTGATAGAAAACCGATCATGCTAATGTCACCATTCCTTTTATTGTGCGCAGGTGCCCCATGTCACCTTCGGCCGGGTGCTGCTCTCTGGGTGGCTGCCCATGTCCGCCACGCCTAGAGCTGCAGCTGCCTGACCATTTTGAGGAGTCACCCTATGAGTCATTATTAGTCATTTCTTATAGGTCAGGCACTCTCTCCGATGTTTAATAATGCATATCCTTAACAATGGAAGGACATACACCCTGTGGATTTGACCAGTCAGTGAACATTTGTGGGTTGTCAAAACTGAGATGGACCTTTCTGTTACAGGTATATAATGAACAAGCAACTCATACGACCAGAATTCCATTTCATTCATATTATTTTAGTTTCGTTTGGGTTGTTGGGACAAAGGGCAGTAATAAAAGAAAGCTTTCAAAAGTTACATACTGAATGGTGCAGCGCAGATTATTCAGAGGAATACACAAAAATGTTAATGATTTGGGCCCAAGGCAGTATTGCCTCCTCATATCCTTTCTATGTGAAAGCGTCCAGCAGAGATGAAATAGAAATTGGCCCACATTATGAGAACGTCCTCAATCCCTCTCAGCTAAAGCAGCGCTAATGTAGGCTGGCTACCACCGTGACGCTGCTCAGGCTAGTTGGTTTTTATGACACTCTTCCAGAGCACGGTTTGAATTAATAGCGCACACTTTTTAACTCCTAGCCAATGTCTTGTCTTGTGGCATCTTGGGAGCCATAAAGGTTTTGCCCCAGAGCAAATCCTTTGAAAATGAGTCTCCGCACCACGCAAACCTACACCTGCTCTTAGATCTCCCTAAATGATTCTAGCTCCAGGCCGGCTATTGTTCCCTTTGATTTCCATGGAAGGGGATGTTCTAATTTCCCAACGGAGATGGAATTTCTTTTCTTTCTTTTTTCCACACGTTCTTTTTCAGTTATTCTGAAGTTGAGGTCCTCTTGCTGTTGATTACATATATATGTCTGCAGCTCATCGCTCACACCTCGCTTTCAGTCCACTGAGAAGAGCACGGCAATAGCAGCCAGCCAAGAGCACTCAATCCTCTTCTAGAGCACTCCATCCTCTTCTAGAGCACTCCATCCTCTTCTAGAGCATTCCGGGACCAGGCAGCGCACCATTAGCAGTTATTTTTTTTAAAGGTTTGTTTTGGGGCTTTTTGCCTTTAATCAGGTAGGACAGTCAAGGTTTGGACACGAAATGAGGTGGAGAGAAGAGATGAGGAGTGGGATCGGGAAATGACAGCGGGTCCAGATTCGAACCCGTGTCCCCGTGGGCGTTTAAGCCCGTATATGGTCGGGGCTACTGCTTGCGCCACAGTGCCCCCCCCTATTAGCAGTTCTTGCACACGTTCTTTTTCAGTTATTCTGAAGTTGAGGTCCTCTTGCTGATGATTACATATACAGTACGTACGTATATGTCTGCAGCTCATCGCTCACACCTCGCTTTCAGTCCACTAAGAAGAGCACCACAAAAGCAGCCAGACAAGAGCACTCCATCCTCTTCTAGAGCATTCCGGGACCAGGCAGCGCACCATTAGCAGTTCTCGCACACTTGTCCCATTCAGGCAAATGAGACGGTGGGCACAGACGGTGGCGGCCATGCCAGGGCGGCCACAAAGGAATCATTGATCCGGGATACAAATACAGCCTAGCAACGGAAGAGATAAAGTGAAACAGCCACCTCTTTTTTTCTTAGGCCTTGCGTGACACTCCCACGTTTCTTGTTGAACTTTAGAGCATATTATAACTTCTTGGAGGAAAAAGGGATAATTTGAAGAGGGGCTTGGCAAATGAGCTTTTAAATCACTCAGGACTGGATGAAATGGAGTGCGGGGAGGCAGAAGAATGGTAATTGGTGTGGGTGGGGTGGGTAGGTTGGTGTGGGGAGGCAGAAGAATGGTCATTGGTGTGGGTGGGGTGGGTAGGTTGCATCCCTGTGCAGGCCTGCTGCTGGGCACTGAATGTAACACCCACTCATGGAACATAAATTAGTGGAGTCTTTGTGTTTCAACTACTTATTTTTGCGTGCAAAAATGTACTGAAACTCAAACTGTAATATTTAAATGACTCTTACAGTGATACCACTAACAAGCAGAATTGTATACATTTCAGGTGTTCAAGCTTCAGCTTCAGCTTCAGATGGACCAGACCTCCATGTCTCCTTTGACATGTCAGTCACTGCTCAAGGAAATTATATGTTTCAAATACTTAACGTCTTGCTCATCCACTGTAAGAACCCAAAGAGACATACTCCATGTATCTCACACTCTCTCTCTCTCTCACACAAACACACACACACACACACACACACACACACACACACACACACACACACACACACACAGCCAGAGACTCATGAGAGTCATGTTTGCCTGCCAAGATCTTGCAGTCATCACACGTTAGGCGTTAGATCATTCCATGAATATATAATTATACGGCTGCGATTCTCACGGTCATTTTATTTTTATGATGTTTGTCACCTCATTCCGACTGCTGCTCCTGCCTCGTAATGCTATTAAGCACGTTCTTGTCTCTCTAATGCATTGCTATCAACTGTGGCAGAAGCATGAAATCCAGATATTTATTACGGTCGTTATGGGATGTCACATATTTCTGCTTTGCTAAGGCATGTGGTAGAGACAACATGGCTTTTAATTGCAGTGCTCATACAATAAACATGTACAATTAGACTCAGTTTACAGTTACATACTGTTTACATACTAATGTAATTCTGTTTGGTGAATTTATGTACATTTGTAGATATGCCTTCCTATGTCTCTTTGCCCTATTTTGTCAGCCAGAGACAATTTAGGACAGATTTTATGTAGGACATCTTTATCTAAAGTACTTATTACCAAATGTCCATAAATCTAGGTGAGCTCTGTAATTGGATTTTTACCAGAGGCAAAGTAACCACGGTAACCCCAGGGGAGGGAGACCTGTCCCTCCATTCCGTTGCTTGGCACATTATTTCAGAAGTGTTTGCTATTTATCAAACACATCCAGGAGGAAGCTGACATAACCTCACAACGAAGCGAGTCATAAAAATACACTTCAAAAACTGATAGAGAGGGGTTTTGGTCTTCCACACAGTCTCTTGATAAATCAGGAAGTCCCTAGGCCCCCTAAAATCAATTTTGAGGTGTTGTTGCTTTGGTACATGTATCTTGTTTTGGCTGATGCTCAGCATCTAACATCAACATTTCCTAATCCCCGGTGATCACTATGTGGTTGAGGTCAGATTATTCACTTGAGTTGTTGTTTAAAAAAAAAAGTTGGGGAAAACAATAGAAGGCTCCATGAAGACCAGTGTGAATAGAACCATCATGATGTTCACACCACGTCTCTGGTGATGTGAGTCTCGAGGCCCATGGCTGTCACTCCGAGGAGGAATGTTCTGTTAGATTTTAGAGCTGCGTCTCATCTGTGTCTGTGGACATCCCTCATGACAACTGGCATATGCTTATTATATCAACATTTGGAATGGCTGTTATTTCAGATGACAAAAAGCTTCTATAAAGTTTTACATCAGGTTTTAAAAGACAGAGTTATGTTATTCATGTAGTGACAACTGAACTGAATAGTTCATTGTATTCTTGATATCGATCCCACGTATAAAAAATACAATGAGCAAGAAAAGTCAGCTCTTATGGTATGACATTTGAACACTGAAATTCATAACATAAGGTTATGTCAGCAGGAATGTATGTTAAGCTAGGTGTTTTGACCCATGACATCCAAGTTGACATAAGAGAACCCCTACCAGATGTAGTCAGCCTTTATAAATGTTAATGTGTACATATACACTGTTGTCATGAATATTTAAGAAATTGTGTTGTTGCTGTATAACGACTGTGCCTAGCCACCCGAACAGAAAAGTTGTACTTGTGTGCAGACATGGATATATGAAGTAGTTAGACCTGTATAATAAGGGCCCCAAGATCCTTGACTGTGAGATCTTAATTCTGGAGTGGAGAGGTGTTTACGTCACTTCTCTGCCTGTGAGAGGCTAGCAGGATCACAGAGGGTGTTAATCAGCTACCCCCTGGGTCAAGTGGGCCGCACCTTGAAAGGCTTTCCCTGACGCTTGGCAATAGGACCATATTTATGACACTCTGGATGAATAGACCAGACAAAGGGACACGGCAGAAGAGGACTGAATCATAGATGAACCCAATTATCATCTCTGAGCCATTAACAATGTTCTATTCAAGTGTGCTGTTCAGGGCTGTGGGTGTCATCCGTTTCACTGCTTCCTCCTTTACGCCCAACAAAATAAAAAGATAAGATAAAATGAAATGTGGCCATGCGTCAAATTAAATTCTAACATGTTTGAATATGATTTCATTGGCTGGGATTGTTTGTTGGATTGGACACATTTAATAGCCATAGCCATTTTGGGGAACAGTTTGGATATCATTGTCTTTTTAATATCCTGACTTCTTTTTACCCCAGAGAATCGATTTTAGGGGTTGCGTGGGACGAAAACACAGTGCTCAGAAGAATGGAAAAAGTGGAGGATGCTGTAGGAACGAAGGGTTTTCTTGACAGGGTCTTTAATCATAGCCTGGCCAGTGCAGAACTGTTGGGCTGGGCCACTACTGCCTCAAATAAGAGGCCCTGACCTGTGGTATAGTGGTATAGTTCACAGCAAATTGAAGCCATAAATGGATCCATTTTATGGGCCCGTGTTGGGCTGTTCTGGGGTAATGAAGACAAAGGCATCTGTCACCATTACAACCCACTGAGTAATTAATTGAGTTCCATGAAAAGGGTCCAGTGGGTTGAATTCTATATCCATATGTTTAAAATTACTCTTCACACACACAGCACATTCTTCTTGTTAAACACAGTTGAACAGCAACTTCATGTTTTCAACTCATTTATTCTAGTTTAAATGTGAATTTACTTTTGTCTGGTGAGTAGACACTTACATTTTTCATTATTGTTAGTATTTCACAATACTATGCTTCTATTCTTTGTGCAAGTGTAAAACCTAATCCCGTTTGAATTAAAACTGGTGTAAGGTACAAGACCTGATCTGGGCCTTATCCACTCTCTGTGTTTTGCCTGTCACCTGTTCAGATTCATACACGTTTACCTGCTGTGGTTATCTTGAAAAGCTGGAGTGAGAGCTGGAGAGAGTTTGCAGACAGTGTTCCCAGACAAGAGCTGTGGCCAAGCTGTCTCCCGCCTGTCAGAATCCCCAGTTGAGGCAGAGCAGAGCTCAAAAGCCCCGGTGACATCACTCTTTCATAATGCAGGAGCGGGTCAGATGAGTTCCTGTGTCCAATATTTACACGGCACTCCAAAGGAATTAACACAAACATTTGCTCACCAGGGCCCCAGGATTCTCCAGCGCAACTACTGTTTGGAGGAATCATTAAAGGGGGCCATTGAAGGTGAGGGTAAGCAGTGTGTAATATTAGCCCCTGAATGAATGGTAATGAAGTACTGAGTTTAATTTGGTTGGCTGCCGTAAGTGAATATTGGGCTTTGTGCTGAGAGCAAAAACTAAAAAACTCATCACGCATAGACTTTTTTGGTGCGTGTTTTAGATATATATATAATATTCTGCATATTAGCTAGAGGTCTGTTGTTTCTGCTGTAGTGTCTATCCTAATATTTGTTGGCAAACAGAGGTGTTGTGCAGCAGGTTCTGTCGGCTCATATTTTATTGAAAGCGTGCAGGGTTTTGAAAAGGCCTGCGATTTCCCCGGGAACAGCTCAGCCCTAGCAGACTCCGTGAGCTGATCTTTTTACATCTCCCCAGTAAGTAAACAGATCTGTCAGCAGAGGATTCACGAGTGAGTGTGTGCATCTGAGTGACTACACTCCCACTCACACACACACACACACACTAAGACACATACACACACACACACACACACACACACACACACACACACACACACAGAGGCACTCTACTGTAGGTGTCATAAGGGACAAGAGAGACCAGGCTGGAGGGTTGAGGCTGGAACCAGTCTGTGGCGTCTGTCTCACCCAGAAGACAGTGCGGTGCGGTACGGTGACACAGTGCAGAGAAACTGTCACACAGGCTGCAGATCACGGCTACACTGGGCTGGGGTCAGCAGAGCCTGTCACGCCTATTGATGAATCCTCTCCCGTGCCTCCCAGCAACAGGAGTCTTCTGGCATCAGAATGCAGCAGGGGTTAGAACCTTGTCAGGGGCCATCTTGATCTGCTTTAAGCAGAGCAGCCGAGACCAGGGCAGACACTTCTAAAATTATACAAGAAAATAAACAAACAAAAACAAAAAAAATGAAATGGGGAAGACTGTAGGGCTCAGCTGCTGAGAACCATGCAGGCTGGTTTGTGTTAGTACAGAGGAATGTGCAAACCACACACGTTTTTGAGTTAGCTAGCTGTAATAGAATTAGATCCTGGAGTCATAATGAGTCATGTTAACCCACTCTGAGTCGTTGTCTCTACACCATATACAACCGTTGCTGTGAAATGTCCATAAATAAATGATTTCATTCTCACAGAGTACTTTAAGAGGGTGTAGTATGGTGGGCCTCTTAGCAACTCTGCATTCCTGTTTGCAAACAGTTGGCTCTCCGTGACATTTGGAGAAATCAGCTTTTTTTTCCCGTGGCTTTCACACTATCCCTGTGTTGATAGGGTCCTCCGTGGAAGCCAACTTTAGTGCCATCATAATGAATCACCCAAACAAAAGCCCATTTTATGGCCGGGGATTCCTGTCAGCGCGTTGCTCCCTCTACAGCATAATCATCATACCTCTCACTGTGTTATTGTTACCATGTAGCCCTGTGGCTAATGGACAGTAGCAAAGCAAATCTACTCTTGGAGCTAATAGAAAGAACTAACCAAACGAAAGTGCAGTGATGATACAAGGGACCATCAGCTGAACACATCCAATTATACAGTGGCTTGTGGACCATTTGTGCTGCGTGATAATAACTGAACTTGTACAAACACGACCCGAGTTTCCTGTCAGGCAGATGACATTTCAAACGACCAGATTTTTTTCACACAACACACAGCACTCTAGGTAGGAAGGGGAGGCCTACTCTTTATCACGGCTCTGAGCTAAGGCAATTTATTTGCGCCCCTGGGTTCAATATTTAACAGTGTTTGTGCCATCCAAACCCTTTCCTTTAATCAGACGTGCACATGCTCTGACCTTCCTTAAGAGATATCACTGCTATGACAACTTTATCATTCTAAGTAGCAGAGTGACACCCCAGGTCCACACTGAAAACGGCTCCCTCACTCTCCAGTTATTGCAGTTTTTTTTTGCCTTCTTTGATTCAGCTTTTCTTACCTCTCTTACCTTTTCAAAAGTAACGTGATTGTGTAAACACAAAAAAGTTTGTTTGAAAAAGAGTTTTTTCCAATTTTAAGGTTAAACATTTATGTATGTAAATGTCAGTGTTATGTATGTGCCACATCCCTTTCCATAATAAAGTCTGTGATTAAACAGTGGAGGTTAGCCTCTTTATGAGTCTTTATTTCATGAATGAATCTTTTTGTGATTGATTCAATGCCTATTTTGGCACAAGGATTAACCTATGCAGTGCTTCAGACAGCCTAATATCACATTTATCATAGCAGCACTCTGGCCACAGCACATCTTCTTCTAATGCTGTAGAGGCTCAGGATTTAGCACGCTATCCTAGCTCATAGCATGGCCCCTCAGGCCACAGAACTCATTATGGCCAGGATGTGCCCCCATAATGCCAGTGCAGTGGCTGTTTACTGTTCTAGAGATGTACCCTCATGTCTCTTGGATTCTGTTCCCCTGTCTCTTCTTGTACTCCTGTACACTTCCTCGCAGTGTAATCTTTGTTCTTCTGTTACAAACCCCCCCCCCCCCACCCCCTCCAACCGCTCTGTCGGAAGAACAAGCCCTCTTGCCGACAAAGAAGGGGAAAAACACAGAGCCACCCACTGTAGAGTGCTACATTTAAAAACACTATTTGAACAAAAAATGACAGAGAAGCTGGAGCAGCAGCCATTAGTTTGAGAAATGGGCAATAGTGAGTGTTGTGCGCGGCAGATGGAAAAGCAGCAGGTGCCGTGGTGTGATGGGACCTCCACTCGCATCATGAGCGTTCCGGAATGATGCCGCCTGACAGGGAGGGGAATTAATGTGTCGGCAAGTATACTTTCTATCCATTAGCAAATCCTTCATTTACAAACACTCTGACTGTACATTTGGCTTTTCCTCTTTTGACACAAGAACATAGGGGGGGGGGAGAACGAAGAGAGGTAAAGGTCACAAGGCTAGCTAGTCCAGCTCGATGGCTTAGCTCCCACTGATGGGACCACAAAGGACTGGATCTCTCTCTCTGTCTCTCGCTCTCTCTCTCTCTATCTCTCTCTCTCTCTGTCTCTCTCTCTCTCTCTCTCTCTCTCTCTCTCTCTCTCTCTCTCTATTTCTCTCTTTTTTTTCAGCCTGGAAATTTCATGCATAAGTAATCCTGATGCAGATGTCTGGAATCCATCAGAATGAACACACTACCCAGAGCTCACAGGGGGAATTAGTGCCGATGAATAGAATTTTCTCTACCAAATTACTGAAGAAAAACACACGAGGGCCGTGCGTCGAGCCTGATAACGCACCTTCTTAGCAGCCGCTCCCCCGCCCCTGCCCTGCTGCCGGGTGCAGTGGGACCATCTGCCCCCCCCCCCCCCCTCGCTCTGAGAAGACACAGAGTAACCATCCCATTACAACCCATTACACCACTGCCCCTGCTCAGGCACAAGTTCCTTAAGGAAATGAACATGGCCTGGAAGTCCATATCAGGCTCTCTGGTCATTACTCACTGCAGGGAGGGCTTCTAGATCCTTCCCACATTTCATTAGTTCAGCTATGGAAGAGCTGAGTCCACTGTGGTGTTTCAAAAAGTACATTTTCGGGGGGCACTGTGGCGCAAACAGTAGCCCCGACCACATTCGGGCTTGATGCCCATGGAGGACACAGGTTCGAATCCAGCTCGATGTAATTTCTCCAGTCCACTCCCCACATCTTCTCCCTTTCATTTCCTGTCCCACTCTTCACTAACCTATCATTAAAAAAGGCATAAAAGCCCAAAAACAAATCTTTAAAAAAAGAGTACATTTCCACACAACCATTGTCTGTTTTGGGGAGGGAAAAGGAGAACATTGGAAAAAAAGACATTCTCTTGTCTCTAAAAAGCTGCCATCTTTTCACACTCAATTCAAACTCTGAGCTGGGATGTGAGCACTCGCTCGCTCTGTGAGAATCAGCTCTTTTGAGTCAACTCCAATCCTTTAAAGGAAGTCGGTGAGAAACTGAAACGCTTCTGCTCCAGACTCCCACAGCCTGACTGCCTCCACATAGGACCCAGATTAGCGTTTACTCCTCAGTGTCTACTACCGAGGAGCCTCTCTGCATGTAATGGCCAACCCTGAGTGTGGCCCGCGCATGACCGCGTTCCCTTCACACTGAAGCTCTCAGTTGCACATCTCTGTAATACTGCCTGCTTTAACAGATGGGCGGTTTATTTAATACAGCGTTCATTTAATGAACCAAAGCACTGAGGTGCGGCAGCGACTTAGTGAAGAGAACTCATCAGGAGCATCGTCTGACTTCTTTGACATTTGAAGGGAGTGCTCACGGCGCTCCTGGGAATGCTCAGGGGGCGGCAGTCTTCCAAGGGAATGATAACACATCAGATTCAACCTTCTTCAAAGCTTCAATGCTCAGATGAATTTGCATGTAAGTGGTATGATCTGTAGGATCTATGTCGAATTCATAACATGGTTGATTAGAACCTCGCATCGTAATGCTTTGAATTCCACTGTGGGATTTAAAAATATTTTTTAAACTAATGACCAGCAGGTACCGGTATCTGATCTAAATGACTGACTCGCATGAAGTAGGAGTAGAATGTAGAAGTAGAAACCAATAGCAATTCTGACAAAAATGATAGATGATGAATACAATTGAGTTGTAGTTCCTTATAGTTTTGAGATTCTGAAAATCTTCATCTGTTGAAAACACAATACGGCACCCCAGATGATTTGTATTTATTATCTAAAACAGTTACTTGTATTAAATATGACTTATAATTTCTGTTCATTAGTGTTATCTTACATTAATGAAATTATGGAGTTAAATGATTCATTTAATGAAATCAGGAGAATGCTAGCAGGTTACTTGTGAAGACGGATAACATGTTCCCATGCGAGGCTGGTTATGCACTTTTTTGCCTATCAGAGCGATGGTATATTCAGAAGCTAATTACGCTGTCCATGAGGGCAGTGTACGATGACTCCCAAGGGGGAGGGATTCTGGGCCTCACATCATTTAAAGATAGCCACCATTTCTGCTATTTTTTAATTGAACTGCTAAAAAAACTTAATAGCTTCCACCCAAGCATTCAGCCAGTCAGAGATAACAGAGCACATTAACTTTCAGTAATTATTTCACCATTTAAACTCTTAGGGTGAAACACCCTGTGTCTTTAAAAAAAAAAGAATGCCTAAAGCTGGTGTTGAAGACTGCATTCAAATCAGCATAATGGACAAAAATGTGCATGAGAAATGAGCTACGTGTATTAATCAATGCTAATTTCTCAAGATGATCCACTGTAATTGACGGTATTGAACAGGATGGGGGGGGGGGGGGGCGGGGGGGACATGCCAGGGGAGATTGCCTGGGGAGTGATGTATATCTTATGACAGGCACGTTTTTTTTTTTGCCCGCGTGTTTGTCTTTAAATCAAATTTCTGCCCAAGCAGCCCGCTAACTGATTTCATTGAGATGAATGAATGAAATGTAGGAGTCTATAAACTGTAAGTGATCACATTGGATTGAAAAGCCTTTATTGCAAGCAGGGGAAAGTACTTTTAATCTTGCTATTGTGTTTAGTAAGCCTTTGACATAAAAAGAAAACTATACCAGTATTGCATAGTGATTTATTTCTTTAATTTAAATGTCTGTGTGACACTTGATAGGGACCTGAGATGAATGACATCCAAAGCATTGCTCTTTAAATAGGTCTCAGGAAAACAATCCTGCCACAATAAAAAAACGTCCCCCGCAATGAAGTTTTCCTGACATAAAGGAGCTAATGTGCAGGGAAATTCATTGTTAATTATAGAAAATCACTGTTATATTCATAGTCTGGGATGTTTTTGAATGGAGTAAGAATCAAAAATCATGGATGATTGAATAAGATGTACTTGTAACACTGCATAACCTTTCCTGTCTATAGCGTCAATGACAGAAAAGGAATGTAAAGACGTTCTGTGTGCTGACTGTCAAGTGGCTCTGATAAGGATTGATTAAGAGCATCGATTTATGGTAAATAATTGAAGTCGTTTGTGCGTTATTTATGCGTTGTCTGCACACCGTCCTAGAGCTGCAAAGCCAGATGTTGACAAAAGATGATGTCATTCCAGTGGGGGGAGAGAGAGAGAGTCTGAGACTGTGCCTGGAGGGATTGGCTAAAATCAATGTAATGTTTACAGCTCTATCCGTTCCCACATGAAACACCACCTGGGAATCACATCAACCAAGTCTGGGGCTTTGCTGACACTTTCACCCCCAACCCCCTCACTTAATCTTTTTCACTGTTCAGGAGAAAAAATCTTATAAGAGTTGCCAGCGTTTCTTTTATCACACTATTTTTTTGTCTTTGTGATGGTCACGCTGCTTTTGAATGCTAAACCTCCATGGCCAGTCCTGTGTTGATGACGAGCTGGAGGGCCTGGGAAGAGACAGCGTTGTTATTGAGCAACACTTTGCCTCACAGATCACTTGTTTGTTCTCGGGTTCACCTCCCCCCTAGTGGCTTGCACCAGTCTGCATGGGGAAAATGGCTGACCTTGCAAACCCTTCCGGAATCCTCTTACCACCTGATCTACGTGGCCCTGCGCCAATCTCGTGGGATTTTCACATTGATCCCCACCCCCCTGTTGAATGTGGTCTGCCTCAATGAACACATTCTCTGTATTTCTCTCCCTTTTCAATCCCAGAAAGTTTTATGTATTGTATATTTTTTTGTACTTATACCCAGTGAGAGTGGGAGGAAAATAGTACTAATGAAGAGCCCATACTAAATCAGTTTTGTATGCTCATTAGGATATGATGACATTTGAATGTTGTTTTATTTCACAAATGTGATGGGCCCATTTGCAAAGCACCTAGCTTCTTTAAAGTTCCCTTGTCTTGATAGAGTGGCAGGCTTTGCACACCTGCAAGAATCTCTGCATGCATAATAAGTGGGCTCAAAGCATTGATCAAGTCTAATTGAGGTGAGAATCCTGTTTGAGTGTGACAGAAATGAAGACTGCATTGTCGACATCTGCATATCCTGTCCTGGGAATTAGAAGCAACGGAGAAAAAAAACATGATCTTATTTTTAAAAGTGGTATTTGAAGAATTAAATGAATAGATTTGTAGACATAAATTTAATAAATAATAAATACATTCTCCATTGAACAGCTCTTCAAAAACATACTTCAGAGGGCACTGTAGACCCACACGTGCTACAAAGTTGATCACGATCCACAAAGTAGGGTCCTTAAAGGGTGGGTATATTTTCCTCTGTAATTTTATGGTCCACTTGATCTGCCACGGCGGTTTCCAGGAAGGAGAAAACATAGACATTGACAGGCAGAGCCGACTAGGAGAAAAGGAAATTCATACCTTTAGACAGACAAACAACAGTGTCTATTGAGTCTGAAGGCAGAGGGAGACATGAACAATGAGAAGGCTTCAGTGGAACACCTATGGAGTGAAGGCCCAGACAATGGAGACGGGGGCACACATGAATTGTTAATTGGCCCTTTCAAAGACGAGGCTGCCTCTCATCCCACTGAGACCACATGGGCGCACACAAACACACACACACACACACACACACACACACACACACACACACACACACACACACACACACACACATACACTCTCCCGTCCTTGTCAGGGAGCTGTCAAGTGTGCCATTGGATGACCCCCACCTTTGCGTGCGTTTGCTCTTTCATTAGCGAAATCAATATTCGCCCATAATGAGTTCTTTTGCGTCAAAGTACAGGGAGTGCCTCGGCTGGAGAAAATCAACAGCTAATGTGCTCTCTGGCCACTCTCCGTGTGAAGGCTCAGCACTTCCCACCGCGCCCGCCGCATGCAAATGGCCCCGGCCGGCCGGCACCTACCTTGAGGATGCCTTTCAGCCGACGTGGCGTGTGTGATTGATACCGTCACCTCCGTCACTGCCTCTCCTCAGCACCACGGAGGATGTGCCATGGGAGGAAACGTGGGCATGTGGGTACTCAGAGCAGACGAGGGAGCAAATGTTGAAGATGATGGGGGGGGGGGGGGGGGGGCGAGGGGTAGTGTGGGTGGCGGCGGGCTGGATGGCTGGATGGGACAGGGAAGGGATGGGGAAGAGGATGGGGCACAGCCCACATAATGTACTCAATAAATCAAAGATACTGAGCAGAGGGTTGTGCGTGGCATGAAGAATCGTGAGGAATAATGCACATCTGCTATCTCTCTCATTTGCTGAGGAACAGTCATCCGTTTTGGGGAGGCTCTCTTATGTTCCAATAAGTTTGTCATTTAGTTGAAAAACAAGCAGGCACAGGCACTTAACAGAAAGCTATGACAATATTTTTAGTTTGAGGAATCGAATTTCCATAGTGTATTCATACATCAACCTTGACAGGCTAAACAGGGGGAAAAATCCGCTTATCAATGCAGGATTTCTTCCTTCATTACTTACAGTCATCCACCTCCTCAGCCTGCAAGGAGTGGACTTGCCTCTCACAGAGAAGCCTAACTCTCTAGCTACCCTTCACCTCTACAGGCAGGCCCTTCATGGAGTAATGGTGTGTGTAGAATAGATAAAGACTGAAGACGTTTGGATGAATGTATTCCTTGATGTTATTTTTGAGTAGAATAAAACCGCACTCTCAAGCTTTTCTCATTGCTATTAAGACCAGTTTATTTCCAGACGCGTTTCGGCCTAAGCCATCGTCAGTGACACCCCGAAAAAGCATTTATTTTTTGGAAGTAGAGCACGCCTATCCCTACTAATTCCTTGATGTTTTTAACATGACATTATGCAGTGGTGGTATTCTGGTATAACAGTAGATACTGTATAATAACAACCAAGACAATGCTTAAGATGCTATTCAGAGTCAGTCAAATACAGACAGTACTGAGGGAGTCTAGAATCGTGATATCCCCTGGTTTTGACTCTGGATGTCGCCATTGTTTATACTCCATTTGAGGTGCTCAAGAGCTTCAGTGGCTGCTGGAATGCCGTGAGGAGTCTGTCTGGTCATATGATCCAGCACTCAATACTGCCCCTTGCCAGCCAACCGTCTGCGGGGAGGGAATCCTCCAATAATGCTTTAAAGCACTTCCCCTGGTGGGTGAGTCACACCGTGCTCAGTAATCAATTCTCATCACTGTGGCTCCTCCGCCTGTCTCTCTGGCCACAAGGACCCTGCTCGCGGCACAACCAGGGGAACAGATGGAGCAGCTAGTTCGGATTTATCGTTGCATTACCGACTTCTAGTGGCTCCCCAGCAACGCCGTCCGATTCTGCTCAAAGCACGCACACACACACGGCCACCAGGCGAACCCCTCTCTCGTGCCGCAAGCGAGTGAGGAAATGTCCAAACACTAGTGGGGGCCATGTCAGTGTATTGGCCTTGCATGCTGTTGTACGTTTGACCCCACCTCAAAGCTGTGTGCTGTTACTGTTTTTAGTTTTTTTTTTTGGCAAGATGCAATCCTTCTGTTCAGATACTGTATACAGTTTTTAAATAATTATCTATGAACCAAAAAGTGAGTTCACAAAGAATTATAAATTCAGTGTGCCAGTTTTGCCTGTTTCATAATGCCTCCGATGATGCAGCTGAACCCACTGAACTGCTGTAGCCTACATATATGCAAATTGAGGTAAACTGTAATGATGAAATATCGATTAAGAACAAGAACACACATACTTAACACAAATTCATGCCTCCTGGCTGATTAAATGGAGCATGCATAATGTGGTCCTGAAGAAGTCATTTTTGGAGTCAACTGAGTGGTTGGCATTGTGTGCCTCTGATAACTTCTCTTTTCACAAACACGTCCATTCTCTCACACAGCAAGATGTTAGCATTGCCTCATGCATTTCTATTGTGTTTGGCTGGTTCCTGTGTAGCGGGCAGACATGTCTGAACTGGGAATGAGGGGCAAGGCGGCGCAGGCCAACACTCCCTGAATAATATGCGCATTGACACTGGGATAATGGGACTCGCAGGCCATTCAGTACGACTCATGTACCCTGACCCCTCCACATGGCCCTGCCTGTTGGCAGCGGACAGGTCTGTTGACCCGGCATGCGCTGATAAATGCCACCGGGTGCCAGCATGGAGGGGGCATCCCTCCCCTAACCAGCCCCCGACACTCACCCTCCCACCCCCCCCCCCCACTCTCCCCTCCCCTCCAAGCAAACACAACACCATCCCCCACACTGCCCACCCTTCTGGATGCAGTCTGGATTCGCTGACAGGCCCATCCGTCAGGCTTCCTCTCGGCCTGGCATCTTGGGCGGAACCTGGGGGATAAGAGCGGCGGCATGGAGAGGCTCCAGAGGCAGCTGTGATGACAGGCCAGGCACAGAGCAATTAGCCCGCACTATCTGTGGCACAGTGGCCCCACTCTGCTCGTCGGGCCTGGCCGGTAATTGTGCCATTTTGGCCTGGTACCCCACGGAGCATCGCAGTGTGTGTGTGTGAGGGAGGGCGAGACTAGCATGCTGGTTCAGGAGATGTTTAGGCTGTTAACTATTAAACAGGGCATACAACATTTAGAGTATGCTTCTCTTTCAAGAAGTGTTATTGGAGGTTAAGTTGTCAAGAGCAGTGTCTATTAAAGAGAAGTTAAACGGCCCGGGGAAATTTCTTTTGCCAGATACTTTTTAGATAAAAGGAAGAATTTGACTGGAAGATTTAAGGAATCTCATAAACAATTCTCTAAAAAGATTGCGCAGCCCTATGTAGGCTAATCTCTATTTCAGGGAGCTGCAGCTGGGATTCACTCCTGGAGTCTCAGTGTTCACAGAAATCATTGGGGTTTTTACTGTACCTTTTTACTTTACATAATTTGAAGGATCTGTGGTGCATTTCCCCCATGAAAATATTTATTCCGATTAACACAACAGAGGTTAGTAATTGCAATAGGGTTGTTTGAAAGTGGAGTGTGCCTGTATAGAGTGTTGATATCAATGTGCTGACACAACTTCGACCACTTTCAGCTCAAGTACAGTTGCAAAACTCAGGAACGGTTCAACATGTTTCATTTCAGTTAAATCCAAAAATAATTGTGCATGCTAATTCTCTTACTCCACTTATGCCAGTCTCAAGGAGGCATCAGGAACAGCATTTTAAGCCATTCCCCACCCAAAAGAGCCCTCCTGCTGCTTGGAGACTCCCACTGTGTGAGCTATCTGGCTGGGCATCACACCAGCGTTAGGATGCAGGAGGGATCCCCGGAGGTGATCTAATAGATTCCTACCTGCGTTTCTCCAGGAGTCGGAGGAGTGCATTGCTCTCCAGGTGGGCTCGTGGGGGGCAACTCACAAAGTCCTAATGAATAAAAGAGAAGACGGAGATAGATTTGTATATGAAAATCAAAACCAAACGTGGAGGCTGTCAATTCCACTCACCCAAGGGGACGCCACTGCAAAGCCATCTTTTATTCATTCTAATTAGTGCGGAACTAAATTAACTTCCCTCATCATTTCCACAGTGAGACACACATCAGTAATATGGGCACACACTCCCACCCATCCTCACGGACACACACACACACAGAGACACACACAGACACACACACACACACACACACACACACACACACACACACACACACACACAGACACACACACACAGACACAAAACCCTGTATATGAATATGCTGACAAATTCAGACAAAAGACAAAGCCGAATCGTGGCAATATCTGAGAGAGAGGGATAGAGAAAAAAAACAGTGGATTTATTAATTCTGAAACATTTGGGTGGTAAAAAAAAAATGTCCAGTTCATCAAGTGCAATTACCAAATCAGAGTATTAATAGGCTCCAAAATCAAATCAGCCTATGATTCATCTCCGTGCCATCCATCAGCTTGTCCAGGTGGACGACCCCCTCACATGGGGTGGGGAGGGGGGAGGGGGGGTTTAAATGTCAGGCCTGCTCTGTCATACTGAGTGAATGGAACCCTAATGAGTCTGCCAAAGAGAGGGACAACTGAGATCAATACAGGGCCATCTCCATGCTGTCTGTCCTCAGACCACTCAGGCTCCATCTCCGGCCATTCCACTGTCTCAGCAGCGACCGACAGCAAGCGCCTCTGCAGTCCAGTGTCTACATCTGCGTGGGCTTCCTTCCTGTACGGCCGGCCCTCAAAGGAAACCTGGGAGGAGGACAAAGGAAGCCTTTTGAGGAGACAAGTGTGCCATAATGGACCGATTTGCTGCTCGGTTTTATTGCTCAGAGTGCCCTCTTCTCGGTGCCTGTGCACAGAGGCTGAGGGGAGACAGACGAAAGGTCTCGGATCATTAGCCACCTCGCATTAGAAACGGCGCATCAGTTGCCATTTATCTTGTACAGATATGGCCTGCCATCCTGCGAACGTTTTATGGGTGGACATTTAGAGAGAGAAAGAGCTCTATCAATAGCCTGAAAGGCTGATTAGTATGTTTAAAAGAACACGGATGTGGCTGATCGGGGTGGAGCATGGCGGATACACCAACACCCTTCCCCTTTCACTCGCAAATAAGATTTTATTATTTATTTAAGGCCCCTGTCAAGATGAGATTGTTTCAGCGTAGCTGTAACTCCGAGCGGTCGCCGTCAGAAACCGGAGTGTTTCTTTTCAGCTGATAAGATTCCCTCCTGCTGAATGTCAAGGCAGTGATAGGCGTAGGTGCGGTGGGGATGGCCATAGATCCCTAGACGACTCCGAGCAGCCGTCTGGTGTGCTTTCCTCAATTATGCTCCATCATTTAGGGGCCTCTGCCTCGCCCCGGCTGCCATCAGCGCCTGGACTTGGCCCAATAAGCACCCGGGGCTCAGATGGCTTTATCAGCGCAGGCTCTTGGGAGGGGGCCGTAATGGATGTGCAGAGGCTCTTTAGGGCTTTCAGTCTTTGGTCCCCCACCCCTCCCTAAAACAACACACATCAGTCAGTCATCCAGCTGGGCTTTACTGCCGTCAGGTCCACACACAGGCCCCCTCAGGACAGCCTTATTTGAAAGCAATGCGGTCCAAAAGCTCCTCGTTAGTTTTGTGGTCAGTGAAGGGATGAACACACAATAAGGTGTTCTTGAGGTACTGCAAGGAATATAATCTATTTAAGTAAAACTAAGAAGGTGTTTCAGTGGTACTGGACATGAACACAGTCGTTTACGTGAGGAGTCTGAAGTGTGGAGTTTGCCCCAGTGGTGTTCCTAGAAGTGATGTGAAGGAGAATGCTGCTGATTATGCAACTAAACTGGGTTCTGTTGATGGAGCTCATCTCCACATGCCTGTCTCCTGACGGAGTGCCACTGGGTCCATGAGAATCATCTTGTCCCGTTAGACTCTAATTAACTCTTGGAAATGATGGGCTGTAGGCGTGCAGCCCTCACTCACTGAAATAAAAGTGTTTCTCTCAGCAGTGAAAGAGAGTGCAATAGAGCCTCTCCTCTCTCCTCTCCTTGCCCCTCTCCCTTGTGCAAGCCTTGGTTTATGTTGTTTCCCCCAACTTATTCAGACTGATTTGAATAAAGTGCCCGAAATGACATGAATTATTGATTAAAGTTTGAAATTTAGGAGACAAGCAAATGAATCATCCCCTACAGTGAGCTAGGGTGTTATCTATTAATTAACCATGGACTTGTGTTTTGCTTACAGATCACTATGCCAGAAAAATGTGCTTGGTACTCTTTTGCATGCTTTTCAGTATGTGAAGAACAGCACCTGTGAGAGTAAAGAGGGTTGAGTGAAAAACAACCTAATTAGCTCTTAATATATTTATAAATGAAAAATATGAAACATTGTTTTTTTCAACAATAAATATTTGGTGCTGAAATTCGGCATTATTTATACAATTTAAAACAATACTTGAAATAGATAAACGTTTTATTTCCCAGGTAGCAACAGAGTTCACATAATGCCCTCATAATAGAGGTTGTTGTTGTTGTCATAGATTTCCATGTTAGCTCTGGACATCTGGTGTTGTGGTCAAACGGACACTCTGGTAGCACTCGGTGCTTGACATTTCAGCACTTCAGGTCATCCATACATACATTTTTATGAGACTATTAAAAGAAAACACATACATATTCATGAATTTATGTAATTCATGTTCATGTGCTGTAAAAAATATACCACAGCATTGTTCCACACATAATAAAAGCTTTTCACAAAAGAGCATGAAAGAATAACACTCCAGAAGGGCCATGGCTTCTCCTTATGTGCCTGTGTGTGCAAGTGTGTGTTTCCTCCTTGTGTTGATGTGTATATGAACATGTGAGTGCGTGTTTCCTCCTCGTGTGGACGTGTATATGTACATATGAGAGCGTGTTTCTTACTTGTGTGAATGTGAATACATGTGTGTCTTTCTTACTCATGTGGACATGTGGATGTGTGCACGTACATGTAAGTGTGTATTTCTTACTCGTGTGGATGTGTATATATACATGTTAGTGTGTATTTCCTGTTTGTGTGGATGTGTATACGTACATGTGAGTGTGTATTTCCTGTTTGTGTGGGTGTGTATACGTACATGTGAGTGTGTATTTCCTGTTTGTGTGGATGTGTATAGGTACATGTGAGTGTGTATTTCCTGTTTGTGTGGATACGTACATGTGGGTGGAGTTTGTGTGGTTATGAATGTACCTTTGATGTATACTTTCACACGGATGTGTGTGGTTATGTATATAAATCTTTGGGTGTGTGTGATTGTGTGCATCACACTCTGTATGTCTCTGTGTGTATATCTGAATGTGTGTGCCATCGAGTGTGTGTGTGTGTGTGTGTGTGTGTGTGTGTGTGTGTGTGTGTGTGTGTGTGTGTGATTGTGTGATTGTGTGTCTGTGTGTGTGTGTGTGTGATTGTGTGTCTGTGTGTGTGTGTGTGTGTGTGTGTGTGTGATTGTGTGTCTGTGTGTGTGTGTGTGTGTGTGTGTGTGTGTGCAGTACCAGTGCACTCCGGTGGCCTGTAATCTTCTTCTCTCCTCTCATCATAAGGTGAGTCAGAGGCAGTGGGCAGAGAGAGAGGGCATCTTTTTAGTTCACAGAACACAAAGACGTTGGCCGCAAACTTTACTTCCTGTATCTTTTTGAACACTGCAGGATGAAAGAGCCCAGTCATTGACTCCAGACGCCATGTTTGTTCAAACAAGAGCATAAGAGGATGGTGGTATCACAGTATCATTCTAGTTAAAAGAAAAAACATACACACACACATGCACACACACACACACACACACACGCACGCACGCACGCACACACACACACACACACACACACACACACACACACACACACACACACACACACACACACACACACACACACACACACACACACACACACACACACACACACACACACACACACACACACACACACACACACACACACATTAATGAAGAGGACAAAATTGGCTTCTGACTCTCGAGGCAAGAAAAACCTATTATGCCACACCTGGATAAAATCTCACACAATTCGTTCTGTGCAATTAATATTCTACTTCAGTTACAGTTCCCTTTGGTTTTATAGTGGGGGAAGTTGTGCTCATCCTTGTAAGAACTCTGAGATCCATAACCTTTCCCATTTTCCTGTCAAGCATGAACAAGTGTGCAGCTTTTCAAAACCAAATGCACAGTTTGTAGTAAGGCAAGAAAGAGCATGGCACTGCAAAGCCCCACTCGCACAACAGTGGCTCATTTGCGGAGATGAAAGTTTTTGCAGTTTACTCCCTGTTGGGGCAAGGAGAAGTCTGCTGAAGTGTGGGCTTAGCTTCCTTTGCATCCCCCTGCACCAGGAGGGAGAGATGAGCAGGTTTCTCCCATAATGAATTAACTGAGTCGTTTTATAAAGCAATTAACTCGCAACAGAAAGTGCACACCATCCATAAGGCTGGGCCCTGGATGGACAGACCTCATTAGTCGCAGGTTCTCTAATGAACGCGCCTCTTTGCTGCCACTCGCTGGGCCCGGCGAGAGACCCCTCCAGCCCCCCATACGCCTTGTTCCACAATCCTCCAGCCAATCAGCGGCGGGTTTGGGGGGGGCTTATGTCCTCCCAGGCCGCGGGTAAAGCTGGGCCTCTTAGCCATTTGCGGCTGCACTGGACCAGTTCCCACTAATAGCGGGCGGCAATTCCCAGCGTCCTCCCCGCTCCAGCAAGAAGCCCACTGCTGGGACTGAGACGAAGCATGACAAATTAGGACCAACAAAAACACACACATATCCAGAGAAGTTTGTAAATGTTGCTGGACAGTAGAGCTGATTGACTGGCTATTTAAAGTTTTAACAATGAGTTTCCTGGCATGAGGAAGGACGCTTCAGGGCTTTTCGTTATTGTGCTCATTTTCATTAGGAAGTAAAGTCATTGTTCTATTCCATTCTTGATGAGTTCTTCTTTTATGTAGATTCTGTCATCCACTAGTAGACCCGCTTTTGTTCCTGTTTTTGTAAAGAGCTTATTGGGAGAAACCAAAGGATGATTTTACCACTACATAGGCAAACTCATGGCTGGCACTGATTAGAACAAAATGATTGAAAAATGTAAAAATGAAATCCAGATATATGAAAATACTGATGACTTGTTATGAAAACCTTAAACTCTGCAAACGTTTGCGAAGGGGATGGAAGACATACAGTATATTTTCTTTTTTTACATATTTTTTTTCAGTGCTTTTCACATTCTCTGGTCCTCTGTGCTCAGATACAATTCCGTCTTTGATCTCATAATACACCAAATTCCTCTGATATTTACACGGAACATGGTTCTCGCAAGGGTCCCATAACCAACACTCCATAATGCATGGCCGAGAAAACATCAGAAGTATCGTATCGTCTTACTGTATATTCAAGGGGGATTACTTCATAGTATCTAAAAACAACTCAAAGCACTGGTAAAATGAAATACCATAATACATATAAAGAACTTCATTGTACATGTAAGATATTGACCTAAAAAAATAAAGGTTCTTGTTTCAATATCCTGCTTGTGAGAAGATATGAGAACAATATTCTTATCTTTAATTTAAGGCTACCTCACAATCACACCTGCAATAGCTTGTGTCAGATGCTCTTATCTAATCATTGATTGGCTCACAGAAAAACAGAGTTGGAATAAGTTGTAATCTTGTTTTGGGGAAATGAATCACATTACTGTTACAGAAGCTGGTGGAAAAATGATGACACAAATATTCAAGCCTAAATCCTATTTCTCACCATCTAATCCATTGGAGTTGGGTGGGTGGGTTGCTTGTTTTTAGCCTCGCTGTTTGTTGCCTGCATCGGTGTCTTCAATTTATTCAAAGACTACGACTTAATTTCCCATGGCCATCGATTTCGAGCTTTGCCACAAGGCAATGTAAAAGCCTATTGATTCACACTTTTGCTCCGTGCTTTGCCCCCCTTTTCCCATGAGTCACTCCAAATGTGGTGTGTGTGTGTGTGTGTGGGAGTGCGGGGAGGAATGGGAAAGTACAGCACCGTGCACCGAAGTCTGTGGTCTACCCCACCTCCAAAGACTTGGGGAATGTAAATGAGCAGCTCCATCTTTGAGCTCGGATGCACTCCAAGTTCAGAGCCATGAAAATGAAGTCGTCTTCGCTGGTTAGCACAGGGCCACGGAAGTTGATGCCGAAGTTGGGAAACTGACTTGCGGATCAGATGAGCCCACAAGGGTTTGGCCATCCTAAAATATTTCTGCATGGGCTTGCCAGTAGTGCCTCTATATGGTTCATTTTGTTTCTACTATAGTCTTCCATCCGGTGAATAACAACATATTTCCCCACTTTTCACAGGTGGAGCCAAGAGGAGAGCTGCTGTTCTCTACAATCGTCTGATAACGGGATGATTATGCAGGGCTGAAACGCACTGGACTGAATTGTTCTCCTTCACTTGGGCTGCCCACATGCTGACACACGAGCTGCCGTCGGAGTGCTGCACAGGTACGTGTCCGTTTGATAAAGAGCTTATCACGCCGCCTCCAGTGCTACACCCATTCTGACCTTCACAGCAGTGCTAATTGCCTCTCAACGCCGTCCGCAGACTTTGATAGGCAGAGTGAAATGCGCACGGCCATCTCTCTACAATTACAACACTTAACCTTGCCACCCTCTCCACACACAAAGAGTTTCCTGGCTTTGGGCCTCTCGATGGTTTCTCCACCAGTCTGGGCTGTGAACAAGCGGAGAGATCCGACCGACCCATGCACCTCAGGAGGAGAACACTTTACCCCCTCTCTAATCAACTATTGGGTTTGGGAGTTCAACATTCCTCTGTAATTGTTTGGACAAATTAATACACTGGCTGAAGACCCATTGAGTAAACCGCAGTATGTTGTCTGCATTGTTAACCGTGATAGATGTGTTTTAGCACCACACTGTAGAACTAATGAAAAGTAACCACCACATCAAAAACGCTCTAATGATTTGCACATTGTGCCTAGAAAACTTTATTGAACATTACTGAATGGGTGATGCCAAAAATAGGTCTGGTTTTAGCCTACATTTCCATATTAGGAGTGTTTTCTTTTTGATCATTATAAGTACATGTAAGCACCCATTATCAGTTCAATACATCGAGTTGTCAAATGATTTTATCTGTAGGGCTGCATAGGAAGGGATTTACAATCGGCTTCTATTATGACATGTTTTGCCACTGACATGTCACATTTTAACCCGTCTCAGAAAAGAAAATCTCAGGGATGAGAAGCAGTAATCTTTTGTTGTCCTTATTTTCGCAAGAACACATAATTGACCACCGATCAACCCAGCGAGAATGTTCTGATGTGCCGTTGTTTGAGAATCTCCGCAGGTGGTGGAGGAATAAACAACAAGCCAAGTCCCATCAGGCACAGCGGCCCGAGCACATTACGAAATGAAACAACTTCAATCACATCATGTAGAGATAGCATCCCACTGAACCCTCCTGCTCCATTCAAATGGAATTAAACAAGACATTATTTCATGTCTGCTAACGACTTGTACTAAACAAAACAAATGTCACTATGTTAATTAGGCGCTGTCCTTTTTTTTGAAGGAGGTGATGTGGCGAGAATAGGATCTCACTACACATTTTCTTTCAATCAGAAGACCAGAGGCAGGATGTAGAAATCTGGAGGTTTATTATTGTAATCAATAAGCTACAATAAGGAGATGGTCCATGGATTAGCTCGATCTCATTGTATGAATGGTCTGCAGGCCATTTTAAGGCCTGTCAATTGTGGGGTGTGTTCTATCTGGTTGTCTGCCAAAACCAATCAGAAATAACTATTCCCTCTTCTCTAACTCCTCTGAAACCTCCTAGGTGTGTGTGTGTGTGTGTCGTGACAGGCACCCCCTGGGACCCCCTCCTTTCTTGGAATGTGCCTGTGTAGTAACTTTATTGCTCCCTCTAACATCAGTGAATCATTTCTATGGCTGAGTCACTGTTTTCCCAACTAGTCTGCCTTCCCTAAGTGAGACTTTCATACAGATGAGTTAATCCATGTTCATCTAAACATAAAATAGATCCCACATATCCCCCCTATGTGTCTAATTGACACACAAAATATTTTATGATATCATAGAAAGTACACACTATCAATACACTTGCAGAAATAAAAGCCCATCCTAACGTCTACACAGCAAAAACCCAATAACTAACCTTATTTTAAACATCTGTAAATTTAAACTATCAATACGTGTTCATACGAAATTCCATTACACTCCAATATAACATATTATTGTTCCTCCAGATTAACACACATTCAACAATTATAAAAGACCATCGGGTCAGTCCCGAATGGTTAAGGCACATAATATGATATACAACATGTGAAAGCATATAAAAAGAAAAAAACATAGATCTTGTGACAACACATACTTATACTCCAATAACTTTTCTAAGAGGCATATAACTGTCCGTATCCCGTATCTTACAGACACAATTAGAATAAAGTACCAAAGTACCAAAATCTTAAATTTTCTAAAACACTTCATCATTCAAAAAATCATTATAGCAATAAAATCGAATCATCCCCAGACAATTTTCCTGGAGAAGTCTTCTTACGCAGAACGGCAACTACTCTAACAATACCGAACCCCCCTATGTATACAACATATGTGATCCCATTATATAAAACTACAGCGCACTAACCACCATCCCATCAGTCTATGAATTGTCCAGTGTATGTATTCAGTGTATATTGTATAACTACCGGTGTGCGAAGTCTTCAGCTTCTGTAAGCCGTCGAAGGGCAGAGGTTATGGCTGAGTTTTCACTCACGACCATCCCGCTGGCAAGGCAGGGCCAGCACTTAACCCTGACGCGTTATTTGTTTTTTAATTTTTAATCCAGGATTTATGTGGTCTGGTCACCCAGTTCCCACACATCACCGTTGGAGTCAGGTTTGCCTCCTGACCCATCTTGTTCTGAGCTGCACAATACCTGTAACAGTCCTTATCTTTTGCACATGACATTGTTAAACCAACTTTATTATCGTCCAAATAATCAAACATCACAATCATTTAAGTGAACCTAGAGGCTATTGCCCTTACTGCAAGGAAATTAAAACAGGGAAGACCACAACACACCACTGCTATGACCATGTTATGTGTTGCATCAGTTCCCTTCCCCCAATGATAAAAAGCATCCATTCACTGCAGCATTTCCATAACCTAACAGCACCTCGCCCAGGTCGAGCTGCTGCAACAGAATGCTCCCCATTTTAACCCTGATACTATAAATTGAGGTAGTCCCACCACCTTGTATTCCTGAAATTTTACAAAAAGTTAGTACAATATTACACATTAGAACCTTGACTTCTCACCACCATTGGCTGGAAGCTCTTTTTGTTTAAAACCTTCACCTATACCCAGTCTGCTGACTGGACCAGTCCATATGAGTCCACCTGTGTATATGTAATCTCAAAAAATTAGAAACAACAGATACACATCATTTCCACACACCCTCTAAACATGCTCTAAAAGTGTGTTATATGATTGCCAACATTTGCAGTACGTTTATTTCATGCTTCTCATTAATTCTTTATTGTTATGCTAAAATCATTGCTGTAATGTTAAAAATATAATAATGTCACATATTAAAAATATACTTACCCTCTCTCAGTTTTGGTCCTGTCCTCAAACATTCCTCAATCCATCATATGAATCCATTCATATCTCCCATACCTTTTCATATCTATGTAGTACATAACTACCTATACAATTACACCTTCCATTGTAAAATATTACCCAAAAGTTTTATCGGTACTCCTTTTCTCTGATTATAGATGCTACAAACATAGCATTATACAAATTTTATTTTCCAAAAATTCCCATAAATAAAATGACCAAAAACCCATAAATCTAATTTTCTGTAACCTCCCCCCTTACACGCTTAAAACTAAAAGTGTGTGCACATAAACAAGGCAGATAACATGTATGGAATTACCATGTGGCCACAATAGTAAGTCCATAATTTACCAAGCCTGCATTTTAACCCACTTTGAAATACACTTGGTCTATTCCCCTGACCTAATGTCATCACATATATACACAATATAATTACCTACTAAGCTTGACAATAACTGAATTACTGAGGACACTGTTTTGCAAGACATCCTGCACACGTGGCTTATCAAAGCATAAAAGCTGACCCCCCTTAGTCACATAATAATAACAAAAGGACTTATACTGGTGTTCACAATCTGTATACTACATCAACCCTACTCATACCAAGATTTATCACTAGTAAACTTAAACCTAACAGGGCATTGCATTCCTTCCTCATGCCCATCACACACTGAAAGTACAATTATTCATAGTATACCTTCCTTTGATGCCATTTCTGTTCCTAAACCAAAACCACTTATCGTAGATATTACAGCCAAGCCTGTAAGAGACACTTAAAACCACATATTTACATACACTTTTGAGGAGTTAACACAAAACCAAAACAATTCCTCATGCAGATCTTTAAATATAAGCCATTTGACACCATACTCAAACTGGCCTGCTTCTAAGTTTCACTGACGCATGCGCAGGGGAACCCCTTCTCTGTCATTCTCCACCCAACTCTATAACTAAGAACACTGATATGAGAAACTTTCCATACTCTACTCTTTTTCTCCTTCTCTCTTTTGTTATTGTATCTGTCCGTTTTAACATGTCTATCTTTCAAAATATAAATGGATATCCGGTTAAATCTGTTAGTGTTGGTGTTGAGCATAATCTAATCTTTTAAACCCTCAACAATCCTATCTATATAACATATTGTAGCTAGTCACTATTAAAATGTATAATTTACCCTTAACCTGTGTATTTCTGGTGTAACAACAGTCTAAAGGACCATAGTATCACCTGCAGCTTAGCTCTCTATCAGCTTGGTGTGGTGTGGGAAGTGCTTGAAGAATCATGGTGAGGCGTGGTGTCTGATTAGTCAAAGAAAATCCATCCGAGGTACACTCAATTTCAACTCCCATACGGCAAAACACATAGTGCCCTAACAGATTAATAAGAGTATGATTTTAAATCAATATAGGCATCCTTACTTTCTTCCCACTCACTTCAATTGACACTAGAGCTGTTAAATTCCCCAAGCCGCTTTAAAACTGCATACCCCCGTACAGGGAAACTAGACCCCCGGTTTCACCCATTTGTGGCTGAGCATATCCCCGTCCTACCACATCGTACCTCTAGGTGCACATCCTTGAGAAAAGTCCTTGTTGTGTGTGGTCATGTCAGAGGCCTTTTAACCTGCCACCTCCCTTCACCCCCTCTCCCTCTGCCTTTTCCTCTGAATTTCATCTGAGGAGGCCCTTTCCTCTGAGGGTTGCTGCCACTGTTGAGATGGCTGTGTCCAGTTCGATTGTTCATAGGCTGAGGGTGGCTGAGGGTGCCATAAACCTGTTGGGGAGGGGGGAGCTGTGGGGGATATTGAGCAGACACTGGTCCAGTCCCAGACCCAGTGCAGGGGCTTGAGCTGTCTCTCAGCTGTCCCTTTCACATAGTCCAGTTCGGTTTGAATTCAGATCTTAGGCTTAGATCCAAGCAAGATGTTTTCTTTCCATCTCACTCTCCAGACGAGTTATATTGGAGCACTTTCTTGCAAAATGGGTAGTCCTAGAGGTCAGCCCAGCCACAACTTGATGTCCCCAAAGTTGCTAATTTGTATGTGTGCAGACCTTTCTTTTATCCTTTCTATCTACACTTCCCTCAAAACCTATTTTCTATTCAGCTGTTATAAAGCATTGTTTTGCTTTTTCTGATTCTTCCCCTGAGTTACTGCCTCTCTGTCCTTACTCTATTCTTGAATTCTCTCAACACTTTCCCTAATGGACTTTGTGCTGTCTCTTTCACTGCTGTTTTAAACCTTAATGGGAGCACTGGTGTTAACAAATCTGGCTGTGGACCTTTGTCCTTTTCCACCTCACTACTAAAATTACCCAAAAGTGCATCAATTACTCTTTATTTTAAGTTGTACTGTTTTCTTGTCTTGATTTCCACTACGTGTCCCCTTTTCTGGACTGATTCTGACACCCAGACATGTCCACGCCTCATCCTGCATTCTCCTCAAATGTATTATTTGTTTTGTCATTATATCAAACATCTTATGTCCTAATCCTACTCGTCCTGACTTTAGTCAGTGAAGCCTGCCCTCTTATTGCTTGTGCTACATGATCATTCAATTCAGTAAACTTTCTCTCTCTCTCACCCCAAAAAATGTCTATAGATGTCTATGTCAGTATTCTCTCTCTCCTTGCTCCAAAATGACATTCCTCCTTGGGACCCCTGTGCCGTCCATCGTCTAATTCTGTCAATACTATGTCAACCCCCATGACCTTGTCTCCACACCTCTCTCTTTCCTGTGTTTCCTGCCTTCTCTTTGTCTCTCGTTTCTGACAAACCCTCTTCTGGTCATCTCTTTATAAATAACCATAATTCTTTTCACCTTCCTGTGTCTCTTCTGCCAAACATACTGGTGGGGATGGAGTCCCCTCTGACCTCACCTCCTCTCCACTGTTTACATTTTCAACATATGACTGGCATAGTCGGCAGATGGCTCTGCGGATCGCTTTCTCAGTGTTGGCACCCTGACCTCACAAACATCTGCTGGTGATATCTCAATACTTATCTCCCCTTCTTACTAGTGTCAGTGATACTCCAAAATGTTCCTCTTCTCCTCAGCTTTCTCCTTTGTTAACTTTATAAATTCCTTCAAAGTCTGCAGTATCACATTTGCTTATGACTAATACAATACAACTACCTCCTGTAAAAGTGTATTTGGTTCTATGTCTAACAAAGGCATTTCTAAATTCAAACAATATCACAACACTATATCTAATCTGACTTTCCTCTCACCCCCTCTCCTTCTACATACGAACGTGTGTGTGAGGCCACAGTCCTCTGTGACCCCTGAGCTAACAGCCCCCACCTTTGTGCTTTTCTGTCCCTGTCTTTCTATTCCAAACAAATCTGTTATCAGCAAGGTTTTCTTAACAATCAATCACAATGGTTTGTTTAAAAAGTCAAAGTTACTTGTTAACGATGTCACGTCTTATAATCAAACTACAGCACTTCGGGCAATGTAAGTCATGATGGCACTCAGTACTTTTGCGCAAACAATTGGTCTACACATACACAACACAATTCCTACTTCCACTTTTCCCAATTCAAAGTTATGTAATCACACAACTTCCCTGCTAATCAAAAACTATTTCAAGACACAAGGTCTTACATCTATTTCTGATTCAATAATACAACTCCTACTTTACATCTGTCTTACACATGCTCTACATAAAGAAATCTCCTTTTTATCTATGTTTGTCAAAGCATGTATTTTCCAATCAATTATTCCTTCAAACCATTTCCAAACCTTTTCAATCTCCTAACTTACTTTAACACACAAGAACAACGATAATCAAGTAATTCACAATTTCACAACTTATGCAATGACACGTTTTGCCAGTCACAACTTATCCAAAAGATAACTTTCCACGTCTGTTTTTCACACACTATGTAAAAATTGAAGAATCAACATGAATGTTTTGAACTGAATGTGTCTTGCATATGTCGGAGATTTCTCATTCATTCATTTACCCAGCATCCACATCAAACTAGAAGCATTTAGAATAACTAGAAATCTCGAAATGAAACTTCTTATAATTCACTGAACTTTTTATCAGGAATGTAAACAATCCTTCAGTGAATTTATAATGCTCCTTATTAATCACTGCAATTATTAGGTACTTTAATTTTCACGACCTGCAGTGATATCACAGAATTTTCAATCAATCACTCTCTTTCACTCATACACCTTGTGTGTTCTCCACCTCTCAGCTATTGAATGTAATTAACCTCTTTCAGTTTAAGTGTTTCACAGATCAAATATCACAATACTTCACAAAGCTTATATTTCCTGAAAAATAAAACAAGTTCAGCATATCCCACATTAACCAATGATTTTGACCAACCAATCCACTTTTCTCCAGCTTACGCACCCACACAATTACTGATTACCAATATCAGTACTTAATAACATACAAAACATTAATCACAACTCAATGAGTCATTTTCCAGGTCCTCTAATGCTCAAGAGAAACTTTCACTCAATAAACTCCACAAGGTTAGACAAAACTCTCCCTTGTACATAAAACAAACTCCACAAGGTTAGACAAAACTCTCCCTTGTACATAAAACAAACTCCACAAGGTTAGACAAAACTCTCCCTTGTACATAAAACAAACTCCACAAGGTTAGACAAAACTCTCCCTTGTACATAAAACAAACTCCACAAGGTTAGACAAAACTCTCCCTTGTACATAAAACAAACTTGCACCGACGAGGTGTACATCCCCTTTGTGCCTGGACGAACAATCAGACAATTCTCAATTTGTCTACCAATTTCCTATTGGTTTCCGGATCCGCTATTCCACATAAATATAAAACAAAAACCTTCCTGCATAAATAGTTCCCTAACACATGCAAATATAATTCCCATGCAAAAATGATTACCCAACAGTTTCTTACCACAGATCTGCAAACTGGTTCTATTTTAACCTGAACAGTTTTACCACAGACCTGCAAACTGGCTGTTTTAACCTGAACAGTTTTACCACAGACCTGCAAACTGGCTGTATTAACCTGAACAGTTTTACCACAGATCTGCAAACTGGCACTATTTTAACCTAAACAGTTTTACCACAGACCTGCAAACTGGCATTATTTTAAACCTAAATAAAACCCTTTTTCCTAATATACTCCAGATCTACACATTCAGCCTCTGGCGAGTTCTTGCCTGAAGGACTTTTGTCCGGCTTCTCTCGTGCTGAGTATTCTAATTGACTTATTCAACCAGACTAATATTAAAACTTGCTTACCATTTTTTTAAGAAAGGTGCCTTCTGGTTGAATTCATCAATCGGTTTACTCGCACCCCGGAGCTCGGTCCTTTGTCAGGTCCCTTCTTGGTCGGCCAATTATGATGTGGCGAGAATAGGATCTCACTACACATTTTCTTTCAATCAGAAGACCAGAGGCAGGATGTAGAAATCTGGAGGTTTATTATTGTAATCAATAAGCTACAATAAGGAGATGGTCCATGGATTAGCTCGATCTCATTGTATGAATGGTCTGCAGGCCATTTTAAGGCCTGTCAATTGTGGGGTGTGTTCTATCTGGTTGTCTGCCAAAACCAATCAGAAATAACTATTCCCTCTTCTCTAACTCCTCTGAAACCTCCTAGGTGTGTGTGTGTGTGTGTCGTGACAGGCACCCCCTGGGACCCCCTCCTTTCTTGGAATGTGCCTGTGTAGTAACTTTATTGCTCCCTCTAACATCAGTGAATCATTTCTATGGCTGAGTCACTGTTTTCCCAACTAGTCTGCCTTCCCTAAGTGAGACTTTCATACAGATGAGTTAATCCATGTTCATCTAAACATAAAATAGATCCCACAGAGGAGACATGATCAAAGTCAATCGAGAAAAGCAATGCTATCAGAGCGACTGCTGAGGATATGTATCCTCCAAAGTTAAATTATTAAGTCTCACCTCGGGCAGTTGTCTGTTTATGCTAGCACAAAGTGTTCATCCATTAGCAGCCACTCCTGGCAAATTCGGTAACTCAATGAGCTTGTCAATTTCATTATTTTATTGAGTGTGTGCTGTTGGTGTGTGCTTGTGCGTGGTCAGGTTAGAGGTGCCCGCGGCTGAGGACGGTCCAAATCACAAACACAACTGGTCTCCAGATGTTAAGTGTTATGTTGGTGTTGTCAGAGTACTCTGTGCGCATCTTCATGTAGTTATAATTTCATGATAACATCATCACTGTACTGTTGTTGTGATTGTTTTTCTTACGCTACCAGCAAACATATGCTTCATTTGCATATTCAATGGTTTCATGAGATGCCTCTAAAATATTGAATATACCCCAATGAGAAAAAATCTGCATGTACTGCTAATGGATTCCAAAGACATCATAAAAATATGGCAGTTTTGTGCCACACAGACTTTATTGTAGGATTCCTCAGAATGTTGCAGAAGGTTTCATTGAATTGAATGGGCCACCCCAAGCAGAAGCCCCGAAACGGCGACAAAGTCATAAAAAGTAACATATTTTGGAGTAATATTTTGTATCTTTTTGGCAAGTAACCATATAATAAGCGGGATAACGTATAGTCAGGGTCCTGAAGGTATTTATTTTTCAAAAATGACCAGCAGACTAAACATTATCCCTTACTTATTTGTTCAGACCCCAACATTTCATTAAGTTTGTTGTGATACTTGTCTTGACTTCCCATTGAAGACCTATCGTCTTTTTGTTTGTGTACTCTATACTCCATTTTCTCCCAAGCACAAAGCACACGGAGCTTTCTGCGGACGTATTCCGGTGCTCATTTTTAATGATAATGAAACCTGTCTGTGGAGGGTTGGCCAGAACAGCGAGTGCAGAATTAAACATCAGTGAAATGGGCCGGCTTCTCGCTGTCTCCTGCACACATTTGGTTGGTATTCAGTGAAGGCTTGTGCTCAGTCCCTGAGGTATCTCTGGCAGACAAAACATTTGGCCTGCCTCTCTTTCCCTCTCCATTCCCTGCCGTGCGTCTGATTTGGGGACATATTCTCCAATGTTTTCATTTATTTTTTTGTCTGGGAATGTTTTGAACACACAAAATAGAACAATATCATTTGATAAAAGATGATAGATTGTGATTATGTAGTTATGAAGTTACTGTTGTGTTGCATGCAAATGGATTTTAGACCATTGCAAATCATACTAATCTGAGTTTTTTTTGCTATAAATCTAACATGTTAATTACATAGAGTTAAAAATGTGACATACAATGTAGGTCAAATACTTTGGTGAGTTAATTAACCAAAGCTAAAATGTAGATGTCTGCACATCCTCGACAAGATTCCATTGGATAGAAGGCAGCAATTACAAACTGATCTTACAGTAACTGTAACTATAGTAATACTACACACTAATTACTGACCCTGACGTTGTTAGCGCAATAGCAGTGCATCCTAACCTTAAAAACATCATGGATCCTTGATATATAAGGTTAATAGATTATGATGAGCATTTTCCTCTTTCTGAAATGAGGTGTGGCCTGTCCATCTGACACCATCACCCCCATCACCCCCTCCTTGCCTTTCCTCTCTCTCTCCGGGTTACTTGGCCAG
>NC_137927.1:25335389-25352889 GCF_963457725.1 Sprattus sprattus
GAGCATCTTTCCAGGCAATAAGTCACACCCTCCTAAAATCTAGTCTACAAAACTGGATTAATGCCATAATGGTAATGAGCATGTATCCATCACAAGGCTCTAGTACCCTTTAACTCTTTGTGTCTTATTATAAAAAGCTGAATTTAATGACACTATGACATATTTATCCTAGACCACTGCTGTTTTAAACATGATACATGAGACACCTCAAGTTTAGCCTTGGAAACAATCTTTATGTCTGTATAAGTCACACTTCCATACATGTACATACATCAGATACAATACAAAATTCATATAAAATATGATGTGGGAATTGTCAGAAAAATAGCCAGTTTTTAAAAATGTGCCCCTCGTGATGAGGAATTCTGAGCCAAAGTTTCTCCAGAAATGTCACTTTGTTTGTTGACCTTAAACACAATCCATCTGGCCTCAGCAGGAGATAAGGCGCTACCCACTGTGGAAGGGCTTCAGGTAGTTATGTGTTATCAAAAGACTCCTCTCCAGACGCTGTCTGTTTGACCTGAAGACGTGACAGAAGAAAGCATTTCTGCGCCGTGCAGACAGAAAGAGTGGTGCACACAGAGAGCAGAGGAGGCGAGCAGAGGTCATCTTTGTAGAGAACATTGGGGCCCTTCTGCCAAACAAGAGCACCAGGCAAGGTCATTTCAGGCGGTCTGTCAGAGTGAAGGAGAGGGCGGAGGGCTTGGAGAAAGCGAGAGAAAGACGAGGAGGAGGGAGGCACCAAAATAGCTCCAATTAAGATCAGACATCAGATAAGATAAACAATGGTGTGGGGCCCAGATAAGTGAACAGCAGCTGATGCACTGGCTATGGAATTAATGCATCGGTGCCGGGTGAGCCTGATGGTTACCATAGTGACAGTGTCCGTCAAACCTCCCCTGGTGATGGTGGCGTTTGGCGACTGGGGTCCGGTGGAAATCTTGTTCAACACTGAGGGCCCATGATCGATGGGGGAAGTTTGCAGGGAGACGTCTAAATGCTGCTCCCTCAGGCCTACTCTGTCTGTTGCCACTGGATACTAATGCTGTTTCTGCTCCAGGCAAGGACAGCAAGGCAGATCGAAACCCTCCTCTTCTTTGTACTGCATTTCTCCCTCCTTGTTTCCCTCTCTCCTCTCTCTCTCTCTCTCTCTCTCTCTCTCTCTCTCTCTCTCTTCCGTTTGGCAGAACATTCTGAATAAAAAAGTAAATAGATGACGCCAAAGTTTAAGCTTAGTTGGTTATACCGTTCTTCTGCTATGCATTAAATATCCCCCTATTTGATCTAACGGTAAGCGCGTGAGATGGCTGGCTTATCTTGTATCATGTGCTACTGTGTAATGCACTCTGATTTAGCCCATAAAATATTAACCATAGCGCCTATGCGTTCAAAGTATAAGCTTAATGGGCAATTATGCCTCATGTTGCTGAAAGCTGCCTTGATTGGAAGAGGGTTCGTTTCGGATCAACTCCCTGTTCATAGCTGAAGGACAGTGGGTCCGTATCCCCCAAACAGTGGCCGGCATTGAGAGGAGGCCCATTATCCCCTGGCTCCTGGCACGCCACGACTCTCTGGGTGGGAAGTGCTTTGACCATCTGAGCACCATGGGAATACATTCTTGGCACTCTCCCATTGCGCTCCCTCACTCTCCACACACACACACACACACACACGCGAGCACACACACACACTCTCACACACACTCACACACACTCACACACACACACACACACACACACACACACACACACACACACACACACACACACTCTCACACACACACGCACACACCCACACACACACACACACACACACACACACACACACACACACACACACACACACACACACACACACACACACACACACACAGCCTTCGCTCCATGCCATAGTGTGTGTGTGTGTGTGTAGAACTTCCTCACCTTGAGAGGTGTTACATTTCACAGTCACAAAACACCCTCTGCCTTGCCGCTCAAAAGTCACTTGCACGTTTTTTTCAAGGCTCATGCTCCGCGAAGGGGAATCATTCTGTGCTCTTTGCAGTGAGCTTGTAACAGACCTTGAACATCAGAGGAAGGCATCACTGTGCTGCTCTTTCTCAATCTTGAGCCTCACCAGCATTGGGAGGAGGACCTCACCTTCTCTCTCCTGCTGGCTGCTTGCCACATTATTTGACAATAGCAAATCCACCTAAAATGCAGTGAGCAAATGATTCCCCACTGTGAGAAGATTAACCCTTAAACAGGTGATGCAATTCAACAGATCTTGATGCCTTCACCAGTTCATATCTGTGCTAAAAGTCATGTGCTAAAACTCCTACTACTTATATATATATAAGTATATGCTTATATATATACAGTATATGTCTATATTTTAAATGATACATATATATAAAATCATAAAATGTTTATCTTGTGTATTAAATTCAGTTCACATTCTGTTCACATTATCTCGATTGACTGAGAGTTAATTTCCTTGTATTGTACTGTAAAAATGACTAATACATATTAATACTAATACTACATGACTAATACAACATCGCCCCAGTGACCGAGACTTGACCTCACGCCATGACCATTCAGTGTTTCAGGCATGCCCTTGGTGAGATGTGTTTTACTTCTGATATCACATCAATCAATCCCACTTACTTTAGTGACAGCAGTGACATACTTCAGCTGAATCACCACAAGAAATATTTCCCCATTTTGCATGTCTCTTAATTGCTCTGTTGACACATGCATGAGACAGCTGCATAAATTGACTAAAGTTCTGTATGTATTGAGCATGTATAGCCTACTCAAAGTGTATACTTTACATGTTCATGTCTGCGATGCTACTATGCAGATGCTGCACTCATAAAGAGGGCTGACTTTAATTGAATTAGCACAGGCTCTCCCGGGGCTGGCTCAAACTAAAACATTGTTTTACTGCGGACCACCGACTGCTGCAAATCTGGATCGTATCCACAGGGAGTTCCGAACAACAATCCCAAATGTCAAGCAGCTGCATTCCGGTGTGTCCTCGGAAAACAACATGACACACTGATTTCCCCCCAGGCCAGCCTTGTAGATGCACAGGAGGCCAGGGGCCTCTCTCCCTTTTCACTCGCACAAACAACCTGTGAACTTCCCCACTTTAACATTCCTCAACTTACTTCTCCCACCTCCACAACTGTTTACTTTACATCGTTTTATACTACATTTCTCTTTAAATTCGGGATGTTATAAGTGAATGTAAACATAAGAGTGAGTTTTTGCATTAGTGTCTGCATGCACTGAATGTTTCTCCCCTTTTTGACAGCTCACTGAGAGGAGTTATCTGCCTCGATGTAGCGAAGCGTCACATATTACTGGTATAGTGACTTAACTTGGTGATGATGTTATGATTTTTACACATATTCTCTGCACTGACTATCGACTGCACACACAAAGAGACTTAGAAGCTGGAGCGGGCTGGATATTAAGACAAATGAAGTTGCCCCCTGGTGAAATGAGACATTAGAGTCGATACATTCAGCTATGACCGAACGCCTGCCTGGGGTTGTTGCCTTTCTGAAGAGGGCAAAAATAGAGCTGTAGCCGAACCAAAGAAGGAAAGCGAAACAAAAGCTGGACATTTATTGGGACTCTCTTCAAGGCCCTCGCCACGGCCCCATTCAGAGGGCCACACTTGCCCTGCAGTCCCCATCATCATGTTTCTCCTCCATGCTGTCCCATCCTCATCATTCCAGTCTGTTTTATTGCATAAGCAGCCTCCTTTATGTCCCCACACTATGCCCACACACAACCTCGCTCTACAAAGAGCCCAGGAGCCTCCGAAAGACTTTTCTCTGGAAGAGCTCTGCTTGACTCAGACACATTCCTTCTGCCCACTGTTGTGACACAGCCGGGCTGCACTCCCTAATGCCTTTGCCTTCTGCCACCAGTTTTTTCGGAGTAGCACGGCCCTAGGAGTCCTGGCGATAACTCCCACGTCCCACACACTTGTCTTGATTTGTTTGTAACATGCTTACAAATGTTGCTTTCCGACGGAGGGCTGGCATGCTTCAGGGATAATGAGGCGTGTACTGCTGGCCATTAAAAAGTAAGCGATTCCACGGGAAGCCACCGAAACTCTGACGTCTCGCTGTCAGTTTGATAAATATACGAGGGACAGATCCCCTCAGATGGAACATCTCTCTCCGCTAGGTTGGGGAATCGATGTTTACTGAATTCTGTTTACATGTGCACAGGGAATTGCATCCACCACTTTGCTGGACATTGTGTTGGGACCCAAGAGGCCCAGGGATGCATAATAAAATGATCTCTGAAAGAGAAATGCACAACGGAGTGGGCTTTGACAAGCTCATTCCTTTGACAAGGCAGGATATCATTTTTTTTGTTTCCCACTGCTAAGCTTGCCCTTGACTCCCTTCAAAGTCTGATTTGTTTAGGTCACCTCTGTGAAACTCAACAGACATTAAAGAAAACTTCCCACCAAGCCTTGTTTTTAAGTCTCGTTATGTGCAGCTCATTTCACACGAATTCAAGGATGGGCTCCTTTGAAAAGAGGGGATTCATGGTCTACTGAATAGCACTTTCTAAAAAGAATATATTAATAGTGTCAGCCCAAGCTTGCCTTTTTATGTTGCACTAAGAAGGCTGAACAGCATGTGTTGCGTCTTACACACTTCCACTGTTTATTATTATGAAAAACACTCCATTTTCAAGGAGGAAACATATCAGACTATAGATGACTATGACCCTTCGTGCCCCTCAGTGCTGTCATTGGTCTCCACAGGGAATGCACTCCAAGAACACATCATATTGTCCAACTGAGAGAGGGCCAGCTAAAGGAGGCCACGTATGTCAGACTGCAGTTTTAGGCATAGAATTGCAATGGATAGAAATCCCTCTCCAGCTCTCCAGAGTTTTATATTATAAGTTAAACCACAATTTATTTGTAGATGTGATACAGTATCGGAAATAGCCGTGAAATAGTCTGTTAAATATATAGTGTGCTCTCAGACGAAGCATAGTGTAGAGCATGGGACCTTATTTTGGGAGCAATAATAGAGGGCATTCAGTCTACTACAGTCTTCTCAAATTTGAGACTGAAAGAGTCAGTGCAAAGAAAAGTAATCAACTCTGGGCACTGTGTCAGGCCCAACCAAAAATAGTAGTGTGCTGCATTCATTTCCACAGATGTAACAAGAATGACAAGGCGGTGGCGGTGTCGATGGCGATGGGATACCTAGGTGTCTTTACTTGGACAGGAGGAGGAAGCAATTGGGAGAATAGGTAGAGGTACAGATAGATTATTAGCAGTAGGCTACTAGGCTACACTAAAATATTCATGAATGTATTTTTTGTCCTTCATTTTTTTAAATGGTTTGCAGCCAGGCCCTGAAGGTCCACCACTGGCATTACCTGATCACAGATTTTCAAAATGTTAATTAAAAGTGGTGTTACAAGGATGCCATATTGGGGTGGGCATTTGGATCAATAGGGTCGGCAACACAAAATAAATTCTACATTATCAGTTAATGTTGAAAACCTGTGTGGGCTTCAATTGCAACTTAGCAACACACTCGCGCTTGAAACTAAAACAATTTAATTTGTAAACAGTCAAGGGGTTCTGGGGTATCACTTCTGGAGAAAAGAAATATACTGTTATAGCATTTAATCACACACACACAGCATTCTGAGATGAAAAGGACCACAGAAATGCATGGTTTTGCTACTGAATCCATATTTCTCTCAACTAACAGCCCTCAACTAAGCAAGATTATTATCAAAGCAATAGCACTACAAGACGAGATAAATACTCTAAATGCTGTATTTGTCAACATCAACACACTGTAGTTTGGCTAAACAGAAGTGATGTCAAGTGAATGAGGATACTTAACCTATTCTAAACCCAGAGAAGGCTTTAGCTGTTCATGTTTCTGATAGATAACGGAATATGGATTATAGATTACAATTTGATTGTCTGGCCGCCATGATTTGTCTGTCAATCAAATTAAGAGGTTATTTTCACTGGCACAACTGAGAATGTGGTTAATGCTTTTGAGGGTGGATCTCAGACTGAAATTTACAACAAACACAACCATAGACATTAGAAGACAAGCCGTAGCTCTACCAGCTGTTTACATGACTGCCTAGCCTACTGTAAAACTTGGCACTCAACCAGATTATTTCCGCCATTAACAAACCATTCAAACCTGTTTAAAATGAATATTAAAATTCAGAGTTTTGTGGCCTGTATACAGAACGATAATCGTGGTTGGTGGTGGGGTTGCGATGCAGAGGGCGGGCCAGGGCCCCCAAACCTACCCATGGACTGACTAATATCTTATTGCAAACTATATCACAGCTTTGGTGATGGACTAATCATCCTCAATTCAGTCATGTAACCACATCACAGGCATAGTGTTTGTTGTTGGGAAAGTGACTTGTATTACTTATTTCTGTCAAATATCACAGTTGAATTGGTTACATTCAAATATATAACTGAAGTACAGGGCTGTAGTAAGAGATGCTGGACTAGCTATTCATAAGACTTAATCAAGGGAATAAGGTTGATTTCCCCAAAACCTGGTAATAAAATCATATTTGAACAGATTATTATAACTCCAAACCAAATAGCTGTAACTCTAAATTATTTGTATTCAATTTCCTTTTCCAAAATCTATCTGTCTACATATCTAATCACCCTGCACACGGCATACTGCTAAGTATACAGACAGTGCCATACTGCAGAAACAGAGATTGCATCCTGACTCAATGCTCCTTGTGCAATAAGAAACAATTAGTCATCCAGGAAGAAAGGTTTCAAATTCTGAAAAGAAATCAAAACAGGGCATAAACACACAAATTGATGTTTTGGGACATACATTGATTGAAATTCCATGACTGCTGCCCAAATGTCATCTTGGGAGAGTAACTTGTTATGTTATTACTGAGGTTCAGCCTACAAATAATCCATGCTTTCATATGAACCTCACCTTGTTACTGACCTCACAGCTGGAGATTTCAATCAATTCATGTATATTGTTAAAGTAGTCTGCGCCATTTCTATTTAGCAGTAGTTGTAGCTGTTTCTGGCTTCATCATTGGTGGTACCTGTGCTGTCTGATAAAGGTGTGAAATCTATTATATTTCATAATTTTTTGGCTGCTCATCCAGATTCATTTGGTGGTAATTAGCCCATTGTCTTGAGTGTCTGGAAAATATTTATAGGATTTTATTCACTGAATTGGCAGTGATGATTGTTCTACCATGAAAGAAAAATAGACATAATTATGTAGTATTTCTCAATAAGATTTGTCTGGACACTAAGGCATTATGATTGGTTTCATTCAAACTTGCACATTATGGCTAGAATACAGCTGACATGCCTGTATCAGAAATACACATCCACCATAGCTGTATTGAATTAATTATTGATTTCTAAAAGTTAAAACCCACAAAGTCAACACTGTTTTTATAGTATCTCATTAAATTTCATAAAATCTCTCCACATTCCCAGGGACTCTCAAGCATCTTTAAGATATAGGCCTTCCCGTACCATTAGCTCACACACACCTGGCTGTTACAGCATGCTGAAGTGTTGTAATAAATATTCAGAGATCTTCCATTGAGAACCTTGAAGTGGACGAAGTGTGTTTAAGAGAATTCCAGCTTTGTTTAGCTATTCGATTTTCCGCATCATGGAGCCAGATGTACATGTAGATGCAGCATACATCTGAAAGCACCCATGTAGGGAATTGCCATATATTTTTGTGTGAACAATCAGCATATAAAATGTGTTTAAAAGCAATACATCATCTCCTGATGCAGGAACAGTTCAACACAGCAGATTCAACCACAAAGCAGAAAAACGATGGTGATTTCCTTATGTTGTGGGCAATTTGTCAGCAGGTCTCCAGTTGTTGTACTTTTAGCATCCCTGACCTCATAGGCTAACACACATGTAATGCTAACTGTTTCCACATGCTTGAGAGCTAACAATTTGTATTGTTACACTTGGTTTACCAAATGTAAGCTAATTTCTATTGGCCTGTGAATGAAGTAAGCCAAATACATCTAAGCCAGTCAATGCCTATCACATAAATCCCTATCATATCAAGGTAACAGAGTTCTAATGTAGCCTGACAATATGAAAGACATCAAAAGTCCACTGCTAGGTCAGGTCAGGTTGTGAAATGAGGTTTGATTACATAGTTGAAATAAGCAAACTTTAACAACTGCCCCTTAATCATCATTTGGTGTATGAAGATAACATATGCCTATCATGGGATCCCCATATTGATAGCCTTGTTTTAAATATGTTTACTCAAAGGCTTCTTCAATCTAGCAAATTCAGATCTAGATTTTGACATACTTTATGGGCCTAATGATGATTATAGGCTAGCCATCAATAAAAATAAGCTGTCAGTGGCAACCCAAAATGCAAGCCTACAAGTCTAATGTTACTATCCGCTGTGAGTGGAAGCCTACACATGTGGTCACACTATTCCCTTATTATGTGAATTGCTATTGTGCCATTTCTCTACCCTGCCGACCACATCAGAGTGGAAAAAAAGCACTTCTCACGGTAAGCATAAAAGACCACTGCACGAGTGAAAGGTCCTACTGGCGGGCGAGCCCTGCAGATATCCTGACTAAATCAGGCAAGGAAAAGTATGCTGGAGCCTTTTCGAAACACGAGAGGCTCTATCTAGGGGGCGTGTAAGACATTTTAGTCTCTTAAAGCCCCTTTTTCACTGTAAGATAAGTCATTTCTGCTGCATGTGGACATTTTTCTCAGTGTTTTCAATTAGTGATTTTTTTTTCATCACTCTTCCGAGCCTGGAGGAGAGACATAGTGAGAAGGAGGAATGTTATCAAAAAAAGTAGAGAGTAAATAGAGGGCTTAAAACAGGGCCAGAGGCGTGCACTCTGGCCCGCTGCAGCAGGAAGACCTATTTTCATGCCCTTTCAGGAGCCTCCAACGCTTTTGTTAGGATGGCGCAGATAAAGAGACCGTATACTCCAAGCCTGAAAAGCCATCCGTGAAACTGCGTCTACATAATTCCCGCAGCGCGTCTCTGCTTTTCACTCGCAAACCCAAATTAACACTTTTCTGAATCTACACCAGTGACAGAATACTTATTAAAGCTCTAATCCCGAGATTAGCGGAAAGCAGCTTTCAGCATTAGGCTCCCCCTCCTCCCTAATCAGCTTCAGTATATTCAAAAAATATGGTTTGCTACACAGCCACAGCCGAGTCAGTAGCACAAACACATTGTTGAGAGGTACTGTGTTGAAATGAGATGGCTTTTATCGCTGATAGGAGAGAGATGTGTCCTGCATGTGGTGCCTTCATGTCTTCATGCTAGGTATCTGTTTTAGCTGTTTTATCATATAAAGCTGAGCTGCCTGCTGTGGGTTGCCTTAGAGTGAGTTATGACTGACAAGCAAATGGCTTTGTTGCAGCTCTGCAGTGTGAGGTGTGTTTAATTTCAACTACTCTCTCTCGCTGTCTCTGTGTGTGTGTGTGTGAGGTGTGTTTAAGTGAACATTATCATATTCTTACATCCTCATCATAGCCCTCCAGAGAGAAGGGAGGGAGAGAGAGAAGGGAGGGATGGGAGGAGGGAGGAAAGACTGAGGGGCAGATGTACGTACCTTAAAGAGCGCAGGGTACACAATGACTAGGCCAGTTGCAAGTCTTTTTTCAGTGTCAGTACTTTTCACTGTCAATTTAATTTTGGCGTGGAAGGGGTGGGGTTTGATGGGAGGGGAAAGACATACATGGCCTGCATATCTGGTGGGCAACACATCTTTAATCAAGGGGCATGGCTGAATGTATGGGAAAGGAAGACAAAATCCTACATCAGCCATAGGCAACTAGCTAGTTTGTTTACTCGTGACAGTTGCTAAGGAAAGAAAAGTCATGCTTTTAACCCACAGCACTACAGAGGTTGGCAAAAAAAGTGGAATACAGTAAAAATACAAGGATTTAATTGAAAAGCCATTCAAGCCATTTCTATGGGCCTAACGCTCAAGAAGTAGAGTGTCGATGTTGCCCCTTAAGTAAGTTTTGAATCATATATATTGTTTGCCAACTGTACTGTGAGGATATCTAAATCATAGCCATGTAGATTTCTGAAATTATCGATGAAAATTCTTCCATTGAACGGGATAACATAGGATTTTCCCTTTTATATGCAATCCCCATACGTCAAGCCACGCCCACGTTCAGAGATGCACTTCCCACTGGCTCTATGCAGATTATGTATTTCTTGTCCCTCCCATCAAACTCCTCCTCTTCAGACACAGTAAATTGACATGTACTGGCATCGAAAAAACCCTGAAGAAAGAAAAGAATAAACAAACAAAAAAGCATACTATATTCAGTGTTTCAATGCCAAAGTAATCTTTTTTTTTTAAATCAATGCCAATTTAGTTTTTTTCAGTGCCAAACTTGCCAATGCCAACGTCTCTCTTTTAGCTCCTTTTAGATACACACGACAACAACAGTAAGCCTAAAAACGGGCGCTGACGTGTTTGTAGCCTACAACTGCCCGCTGTGTGTGTGTGTACTTGTGTGTGTGAGAGAAAGGAGGGCACAGCAAAGAAAACTGAATTTGACACTTTTATAAAAACAACGAAGGATTACCACCTCAGTGTAATTAGCCCTGCTGGAACCAAGCGCCTCATCTACCCCATACTAGCAAGGGCCAGTTCAGGAGCTTTTTTCCCCTACTTTTTCTTTGTCTTTTGCTCAGAGTCTGGGCTGTGGGGATTATGTCAGTGTGTAGTGTTTGTTGATTTTTTTTCCATTCATGATTCCTGGTCAAAGTGCTTCTCCCGTTCTTGTTTTTTAAATTTGCTCAATCATATTTTGTTTGTCGTCAAATTTCCATCCAAAGAACGTTGCAGCATGTTCTGTGAAGGGTGAGTCTCTCGGCAAGGCTGAATTATTCAGCGCTAGGAGCCTTGTCATGTTTAATAAGAGAAATGTGCAGCTTTTGTCTGCTCGTTTTTTTTTTCTGGGCATGGCTGAATGAAGTCTAACTGTTTACTCCCGTCTTTCTTCTGTTCTGTTTTTTCTTCCTTTTTCTCCGCCGTTTGGTACACGCCGAACACTGGCACCCCACCAGTCAGGGGCTGGCTCCCCGGGGCCTGCAGATGGCGTGGCGCGAGTGCCAGCTTTCTCTCTGGCGCACTCCAACCCTGAGTCAAGGGCTGGCGTCCTGCAGGTGCCCTGTGCCAGGTATGCCACCAGAGCCTGCCTTTTCCGAGATGCTGCCTGCCTCTCGTCTCAAAGGTCCAGTTGCCATCGGCCTGGCAGAGGAAAACACAGCTGAACCCGAATGGCTTGCCTGCTGTTTGCGTCTTAGAAGTCTGCATATGGTATTTGCATCATTCACAGTTAAACTGATTAGGTGGATTTGACTGGCTGATTTTATTTCACACGGAAGACGGGACAAATGTGATTCGACGTGCCCAGTTTAATTTCGAATGTAGATGCAATAGTTAGCAAGTGGTATTCCATCAAACGTTAAAGGCTTTGGCTTATTTCCTTTAAATGCTTCAACATTGAACTGAGGGCAATGCATGTCCAAAATGTGATACTGTATGATTGTTGACAAATGATTAAATATACCTATGGGCATTAAGGCCATGAGTGACATTCTCAGATCTTGCCTGAAACCTTTATCCCTGTCATAACTCTATCAGTTTTACAACATTGTACCATTGAACTCCCAAGAACATGAAATACCCCAAATGTCACTATAATGCCAACCAGGAGTGATATTTTAGAGATCAGAGAATATCTGGTTGAAATGCTAGTGCTCACTGCAACACTGGCTTCACTTCTGTTGAAGAACACAGCTGCGTCTTCGGTACGATCTCACCTCTGAGCTCTGGTGTTTGTCAGAGGCCCCTTTAGGTTCCTGCTCTGAAATACCCTCACCGCACAAGCTTGATGTTGTGTTGACGCATTTCGGAGTTTTCCTTTTCTTTTCTTCCCTCACTTCTTTTCTCGCTGACTGAGCTCAGGGATGAAGAACAGGCCTCACCAGGAAGGCAAGGACTAATCCGTTTATCTCCAGCGAAACAGCAGCCACATCCTCGCGCGGAGTTGTAGTCAGCAACACTGCGAGCACCTTCGCCTCTCCACTCTGGAAGCAGGTGACTGTCAGGTGTTGTCGGCGTCACCACAAAACAAGAGGCAAACTCGGAGAAGTAGGGCAAAAAAAAAGAGTCACCCGGCTGCCTACCCAGGCAGGACTTATTCCAGTGCTTTTAATGTCGGTGCCCATAAAATATGCATCAGCCGTATAGATGGAAGCAACTTAAGGTGCGCCACATGTGAGCTGTATTTAGGCTTCAATCACGCCTCCTAGTTTTTTCTCTTTTGAGCTTTTTTTGTTTTTAATGGACAAGCTGCTATCCTGGATGAGGGCTGCTGTTTGCATCCACACATCCACACAGAGAAAATAACTAAATAATACAAATGTGAAAACCACTGTAGGGCGAGTCACTTAATATCTACAATCCATCTCCAGTCCCTGTAAAAAAAGATCCCCTCCCTCCCATGTTTGTCCTGCCCATAGCTGCCTGTTGGCTATCTGCTTAGTTTTTTTATAGACAATGTTTGTGGCTGTTTCAAATTCATTTCCAAAACAGGATATGTCCCTTCAAAGTGCCGCTTCATTCCTTGAGTCTTCATCCTTAATCTGACATGCATTACTTTAGCATTTTTAAACACATTTCCCCTTTTTTGTCTTTGCTTTCTATTAGAATGGTTTGTAATGGGTATTTTCTGAGGTTATTAAGCTTGTTTGTATATAATATTATTTTAATAAAAGAGGGATGATGCTAATGAATGCGTTAGCCATGTAATGTGATGCCTCATGCATTGCAGAAGCATATGGAAATCAGACAGAATATGCTAATGATACTTTAATTCTTTTAAGGACCATCATAATCACATCACTACAGAGTTTTAAGACAGCTATGATTGGTTGGTTTTAAGACAGAGTCGCGCATTTTGGACTGGTCATATGCTTTCTGATTGGCTGTCGCTCCATGCCAATCTGCAAGGAGGTCACGTCGGGCCGGTTCCGCATGTCGCTGGCGCGTGAGCGGCCCACTAGCCAGGGCCTATTGGCAGGGGACGGGCAGGAAATGAGAAAGCGTTCCACCTGTCCGTCTACGGCGCGCCTGGTGCATCCGTGCGGCTCGACTCATGACTTCTCAATCAGGCCGCCGTGCGTGGCTCCTCTCTCTCCCCCACTGCTCCTCCTCTCCTCTCCTCTCCTCTCCTCTCTTCCCCGCTGCTCCTCCTCTCCTCTTCTATCCTCTCTCTACCCTTCCCTCCCTCTCCCTCCCCTCCTCTGTCGGCAGAAGATTTCGCAGCTCATTTCAGTAATGTCAAAATAATCAAATCAAAGCACCCGCCGTTCTCCCTCTCTGGGCTGTGTGGGGCTGTGGATGGATGGAGGGAGATGTGAGCTGTGAGATGGGGGGAGGGGTGGGGTGGTGGACCCAGCCCACTCCTCTGCCTGTCCAGGGGCTGCTAGGAGCCTCAGCAGCTGCACAAAGACACGCAGCCTTTACTTGTTTTCTTTCATCCCTCTGGTCTCTCCCTCTGCCCCCGCCTGTTGTGTTTTCACGTCTTCCTCCCCTCCTTGAGTGGCGGCTGAGGGGGGTTTCTGCTGCTTTAACATATCCTGACACGTAGCTCAGATCACAGCCTTCGTTGTGATGAATTGTGCCTCGCTATCCAGCTGACCTTAGCAGGAGCCTCAAGGTCCTGATGAGGTGTGCGTGTGTGTGTGTGTGTGTGTGTGTGTGTATGTGTGTGTACTGTGTCTGATCTCTGAGGTGTGTAGGTTAACACAGCGTCTCATGGGTTTTTGGTGTGGGATGCTGCTGCCGTGGCATTTACAGACATGTTTCGATGTGTGTGTGTGTGTGTGTGTGTGTGTGTGTGTGTGTGTCTCTGTGTGTGTGTGTGTGTGTGTGTGTGTGTGTGTGTGTGTGTCTGTGTGTGTGTGTGTGTGTGTGTGTGTGTGTGTGTGTGTGTGTGAAATGGTATTACAGCACTGATGGGCAGTGAACCGTGGTGGAAATCAAGGCCACTCTTCCTCTCTGCTGTCCCAGTAGAGTGGCCAGGATGGTGTACCCTGCACAGAGGAGCCGGGCACAGAGATTGGTACGACAGCGCTGAGCCACCTGACATGCACATCCACTGTTATGATACCTTTAGGTTCGGGTTGACTAGGTTTCGGACATTTTGGAAGATACAACTGTGAACGCGACCAGTTAATGCCACAAAGCTGTCATCAGGATATGTACAAAATGCATAATACGGTTTCCTTTGGAGAACTAAACCCTTCCGGGTTTTTTTTGTGAAAGCTGGCAGTGTAGACAAACACTAGTGAAGATAGAAAGACTCATTACGGTCTCAAGCCTCACTGATCTCTGAGCATTTTTGTATGAACTTTTCGGAGGAAATCTAATTTTTGCTGTGTCTGTATCCTCTTCGGCAGAATAATTTGTTTAGCTTTCATCACGCTCCTCTTCCTGCTCTCCCTCCTCCTCCTCATCTGTCTTTTGAGTATGGCAGTCCTGACAGGCTGCATAAGCACACACAATCACACACACACAGACACACACACACACAGACACACACACACACACACACACACACACACACACACACACACACACACACACACACACACACACACACACACACACACACACACACACACACACAGGCTGCATAAGCAGGCCAACCAAAACAGCAGGCATCCATGCTGTGATCACATGCACTATGTGTGTCTGTCTGTCAGTCGAAAATCTGGGTGTGTGAGCAATTTTGACCACAACTCATTCGACTGTCAGCCAGCACCTGGAAGGACACTGAATGTCTGTCTCTGTATTTATGTGTGTGTGCTGTATCCATGTGTACCTTTGTGGCGATGTTTTCGCACATGTATTCCAATCACATTTACACAGGGATTACAGCGCTAGACAATGCATCCATCTGCAACACGGCTATTTCCTTCAGTCAGAGTGTTTACCTCCGCCCTTATCTCCCGGTTGCGGTGTGGTGTGGGCCGCGGAGAGCCCTTGTGTGTGTGTGTGTGTGTGTGTGTGTGTGTGTGTGTGTGTGTGTGTGTGTGTGTGAATGTGTGTGTGTGAACGTGTGTGTGTGATCGTGTGTGTGTGTTTGTGTGTGTTTGAATGTGTGTGTGTGAATGTATGTGTGTGATTGTGTGTGTATTTGTGTGTGTGTATGTGTGTGTGTACTGTGTGTGTTTGTGTGTGTGTGTGTGCGTGTGTGTGTCTGCGTGTCTGCGTGTGTGTGTGTGTGTGTGTGTGTGTGTGTGTGTGTGTCTTCTCCAGCCCCACATGTTTACAGTAGCCCGGGGAGTCAGCAGGCTGCTCCGTCCTGGCTTGCTCTGGATGGGAGATAGGAGAGGGATTGTTTTTGTGAGACCTCAGCTCAATGGGGAGGGGGCAGACTGAACACTTCTGACAGTGTCTGTTCACCTTTGTTGTTTTATTTTTGCTTAGTCCCCCCCCCCAACCACAAAAGAAAACACACACACACATGCACACACACACACACACACACACACACACACACACACACACACACACACACACACACACACACACACACACACACACACACACACACACACGTGCACACACACCCAGGAGGTGCGGGTGTTTGATGGTGGAGGGACCTGGGGAGTTTCTCTCCGTTCTCTGCCTCCCCCCATAACTGCCTCTTCCATTTGTTATTCCTCCGCCGCACCTCTTAATTCCACTTCTCAGCGGTTGTGCCTCACAAAACATGAAAATTAGAGCCCTCCGCAGATGGCTAATAACAGAATTAGTGTCACAGTAACTGAGCACTGTGTCCCAGTTATTGGCCATTCAAAGTGTAATAAAGGATTTTCAAATCCTTAACAAGGAAGTTGGTGAGGCCAGTGTAAGTACTGCGGGGGCATTAGTTAGCGGCTAGCGAATGGTGATTGGTGCACACTGAGGCTGTCTTCATCAGGGAAATGAACAGGGGAGCAGATGTGCTCATACACAAATGGAGGGAAACAATGGTAGAGGCCTCGCCTTTGCCAGGACTTCAGAAAAAAAAAACGGAGAAAAAAAACACAAATCTGGGCTCTTCGCCTCTCTGCGGGCGTTGCTGGAAAGCTCTTCTTAGATCATCGTAGCAAATGTGGCTAATATGTATTAACAGAGCGCCGCAGCCATTAAGCACATATGGTTATTACTGTAGAAGTAAATAAATGATGAGGCTCAAAGTGAGTCATTTTCACGTCTTGTTATGTTCGTTGTATAACGATGCATTATGTATCAAGCGTGAGAATCAGACTACATGAAGGGCATCGGTTCAGTACGAAGCTAAAGTAGCATCAAGGAACGACGGTTAATGAACACAATTAGGTTGTCTGCGACTTCTCATTTGTAATGCACTGAAACCGAGCTGCTGACAGATCTTACGACCCAGCCGTTTACGAGCCCCCCCAGCATCCTATATGTGCTCCGCAGGGCTGGGGCTTTTCAGCGTCTTTCAACACTGTCCAGGATGGTCACTGTAATCCCATTGTTCTTGATATGTCGTGTGAGGATGTTATCTCCTCGCAGACGGCCCCCCCGCCCCACCCTGGCAGGACCGATAGAAAATAATTTCACCGCTCTAACAGGAGCAAAAGCAGGGGCTAATCCAGCATGACCCCTATCTCTTCTCACTCGCTCATATCTGCTGTCCCGCCATGCCTGCCAATACCAATGTGTCACAGCCGTGGCGAGAGGTGAGGAACAGGATGCCGAGGGATTCTGTGTGAAGCTTTAACCTTATCCAGTCGCTGCCGGTCTGAAACCATTTTGGGAGATTGTTATTAGCAGACACAAATTAGCCTTCTGTATGTGAAATTGAAAGTCTTTATGCATTTACATACATGTATCTCCAATTTCTTTAGAATGAGTTTGATTTCTGAATTACCAGAAATATTAGAATAAAGTGTTGTTTTGTTCAAGTTGCACAACCCCCCTTGGCATTGTTTGTTTTGTGGGAGCCTTCTGTGAGTTTGCGTGGCGTCGGCTCTGGTCGTAAGCCAGGCTACTGCTGGAGATTGAACTGGGATAAGAGGGGGCGATGTGGTCATGCTCTCCCCCACAGTGCCATTAGATTTCCAGTCATGAAGCCTGCGTGGGTCTGCTGGCTGGCGCTGGCGGGCCCAATGGCAGGCTGCTGCTGCAAATCCTCAGCGGCGCACAGCGGAACCCGCACAGCAAACATCCGGAAACATCCGGCAGAAAGTATCTTGTAAAAACAGGCATGGGATGGAAATGTAGGGCGGTAAAGCTCGACGAGATGATTCAACAAATAAATCCCTCACTCTCTCTCTCTCTCTCTCTCTCTCTCTCTCTCTCTCTCTCTCTCTCTCTCTCCTTTACTCTTTCTCTCCTTTTCTTCCTTTTTC